>NW_013524901.1:1771190-1832061 GCF_000836215.1 Papilio polytes
TAAATGTCTACATAATATGTTTATCATGTTAGTTTTAAAGAAAATGTACTGTCTAATTTTAGTTTGCTCTTTAACTACGCGACTTCGGATTCAGTCGCCAGTTTTCGCCTCGGGCTAGTAATTTAACAGAAACCATTTACACGTCCTTCTGACACGAGGTACGATTGAAAAGTGATTTTTTTACGCTCGTACGAACACCTATCTCGTGGGCGTAAAAAGTCTGCTGACCTTGAACTTTACCGCGGCGTACAAAGTCTGCCCGTGCGAACGCACGCTAAAGGTAGAGGAGGTAGATGTCTAGGAGCCACGGTTCTCTAATCTGTCGTATTCACGTGGCCGTTTGTTTCCTTTTAATATAATCCAACTTAACCTCATTTCGCTGAAGTGACACATCGATCTTGACTCATTGTACTTGAGGTTGTTTTCTACACAACAATCGAGTGTGTGGTTCACACGCGCTGTCGTTTCCAGCTGCTATGCGCCACATGCATCACTAATAACTAACTATACTAATAACTCCATTGTCGTTGTTCTTATTAGACTGTTTTTGGGCCACGAAACATACGAACCGTGATTTATAAAGGTGTTTAAATATGAGATTATCAATTGATTTTGCTGCAACTAAAGAAAAAAGATTGACGTTCGGCTGGCAAATTCGTCTTGATTCTACCACTTTTATTTAAATTATTTCTTGCTTTTCTTTAGGATTCCATTCATAATATGCATATCCTTGTTGTAGTATGCTTATCATTATAGCTATACATACATTTTGTTTCATTATATTACTTTAAACAATTATATTTAATACTAGCTGTTCCTGGCTGGTCGGACGAAGTTATAAAAAAATATTTTATTGTTTGTCATTTGTCAAATTCTCAATTGCAAATGTCAATAACCTAGCTTGTAGTTTATGGTCCTTTTCCCACATTAAGGATTTTTTTTCCAATTTATTAACAATTAAGTTAGTAAGTGTAGAGATTTTTTATTAAAGAAAGAATTATTGAAAAATTTTCTTTGATTGACAACATCCTACGGCACAAAGTAGTGTGTGGTTACGCATTATTATATTAGTATAGATTTAACTATATCTGCGTGCATATTTATCGTATATGCGTGTCATAAATATAACCGCAGTAATAAACATAAACCTTGCTTACAAGTGCACCAATGTTATTTCGCCTGTTTCAAGGCCCCACGCTACGTGTCCTACAACTAGATAGGCGCGAAGGTGCGTCCTACAATCAATGAAGCATTGCATAATATTGCTATTGTTTACTAACGTTTAGTGTTCAACGGAGGCCATGTTTGGTTTCACATGCAAGTGATATTAGTGGGTAGCGTATTCTAAATTTTTTAAAATATTACTATTAACTTATAGGTATTTGGATAATGAATAATCCTCTACCTTTGGCTACAAACGAAAGTATGGATGGATTGTGTGAAACAGGATACGCTTAAGAAGGGAGTGGATTCATATGTGATGGCTGATAGAAATGTATAGAAGACCAGCACATGCAGTGTCGACCCTCCGTAGGACAAGGACAAGTCGATAATGATGAGATATTTGGCTAATAAAATTTCTGAGAGTAGGAAGTTTTTCGTCACAACTTTTGTCTTGGAAGTGTTTATCCTATTAATATATGGTACACTTGTGTATGATTCTCATATGAGAGACACACACAATGTATGTCAAGATAAGGCACGCTCAATTTTTAGTTTAACAAAATAGTTATTGCCATTACGTGCTTTTTGTTTCTTATATTCTTAGTCAAAGATTGTTTTGTATTATTTCTTTGATGATTTGATTTGATGTCCAATGTTCCTGAAGAGGATGTGGGCGTCCACAATTTGCCGTCAGCTCGCTCTAGCCTGGACCGTGCATTCAAATGTGGAGACCAATCTCGGTCTTTAATTCATATTCATATTCACAGAGAAAACAGTGTTAAAAATCAATAGACTTCCTTACTTTTGATTCTAAATCAATAAACAATCTGTTTTATTTTAATTCATTCGAATCTTTAAAAAAAATAAAAAGCTTTCTTAAGATATCATCGGCAGGGCAATAAACTGTTAGTTTATTTATTCATTAAGTCGAATATAAAACCGGTTTCTTTACTATCAACGGCAGAACTCGCATACTTTACGACGACAATGTTTTTAGGTCGTACGGTATCTTTTTTTTTGTTCCACATCGTAAAGCATTGTTGATATGGCTTTATCGGGTACTTACGAATGGATTTTCCATTTACCTTTATTTATAAAAACTTCTTTAATTTCTCGCGGACGGAGTCGCTGGCGAAAGCTTGTTAATGTACTAAAAATGAATTGAAGGGTTGGTAGAAACATGAATTAAGAAGAACGAAGATTTTTATTGTTTATCACTGTTTGCTGTTTGTTAAATGTTTTAGACGTTATTTTTTGGTTTTATTTACAAATTATTTGCTAAATTATTGAATCTTTTATCAAATAAACGTTGACTAACATTGCATGTATGTAGTTGCATTAAATTAAACGAAATTTGAATCCAAACTACTGATTGAACTCCCAAACGGAAACGGTAACTTCCGCATGCGTTTTCCGTCACCACTCATTGCGTATTTCTATTGTAAATATTATCTGGTTCATTGCACATACAGAAATTAAAAGAATATTAAGAGTGTACCTAAAACGAAACTATTGTACAATTGTTTTGACTCGATTTGATTCCTTTGAGCTTATATGGAGGTGCCCATATTCGATTTTTAGTTGTGCAACTAAACAGTTGAATGGGCTAAGAAACAATCGATAATCGCACAACGATTGTCGATTGTCGATCTCTTACTGATTTACCGAATATTATAAATACAAGTTGATTTATCTTGTTTATAGGAGAAAGTTGTAAACATTAAGATCTGAGAATTACACCGCACCAATAAGGTGGCTTTTGTGATCATTTATGACAGCGGTGAAATCTGAGAAAGAATGATTATTGTTGCTGTTTTTGTGTCGGTTTGATGAATTTATTGACAGCTATCAAATGAAATTCATGTTAAAGCGGGCACATTTGACGAAACTATTGCACGAGTGTTGTGTCGATTGGTTTGCTGCCAATTCAGTTGTTTAGTTTCACAAATAAAAATACAATATGCGCACCACCATATGAGTCAAACGACGACTAAACGGTAGTGCGATAGTTTTGTCAAAGGTGTGTGTCTGTTCTTAGTGTAGTTTTCACTGACAAAATTCTTCTTGAAGGATATTGTTATCCTTGTTAATAGCTTACAAAATAAAGAGATGATTTACTTGGACGTGACCTGTAACTCTTTCTAACATGAAAACAGTTATAATATGTGTAAACATGATGAAATGGTAATCATAACTTCAATCTTAGCTACGCTTAGCTGTAATTAAGATTACCGTTCTTAATTTAAACTTTTAATGAATAGTACATTTATAATTGCATTTTTAAGCTTTGCTGTCGAAAACCTTGACACGTTGATTGTTACCGAATGTGTGTCGTCGGGACATAACGGGAATACATTTTAATTTCATTCCCACACCGACAGAAGGCCTCGGGCCCGACGTCTAATCATTTGGCTGTCACTGGTAATTCGTGAAATCCGCCTGTCTGCTATTTGTCCAATAAAATCATAGACTGCTTTCATATCGAATTAATTAATTCATTAACATGAGTCGATTATATTTTGACACTCTGTAAAGACGACAATTAACTACCATTTACTGCACAGACAACAAATTACTCTACGACTACCAAATAAATAACATGTTCAATGAATAAATTTTCTTATCGATTTTTTGAGGTTTATGATTTGGCTAGGCAATTTTCGTAAAAGCGGCTTTCACAATTTACCTGTGACATTAATATAGCGAACTCGGTCGCACGGTTAACAATAGACTTACAGTAGACTTTGATAAATCATTCATTAGTTAGAATATTTGTTTTCGTGATTGATTTATGATTTTTTTTAAGGCAACTAAATTACAAGACTTCGCCTGTCATAATACATCAAGCTATATCCAGACAGGTATGACAACTTAAGATATATAGATTGTAAAAAATCGATTAACTGCACTGTTTTAGTTAAAACGATTATTCGGTTGCATTTAATTGTGGTTACTTTGTCAGCTGTCAAAACAAAACACAATCTGGCATTGTTTGTTAATAGCTTGATATTACGACTAGTATTTACGTTAGACGTTAGATTATTACGATTAGTATTGTTGTTATAAAAACTTTTCTAACCTACTAATATTATAAATGCGAAAGTTAAGATGGAATTTGTTAGAGTTTATACCTATAACTGCCGATTGGATCTCTATGAAATTTTGGATAGATGTAGAGGATAGTCTGGAAAAACACATAGGCTAGTTACTTTTTTTTAATTCTCCGAGGACAACGTCGCGGACATAGCAAGTCTTGTATAAAGCAACGTATTGCGGTTTTCTTAATGATATCATAACTAATTTAAGATTCAGAATCTTTTAATACTACTATCGAAGCACTTCTACATAAACACACCATCTATTCTCTTAAAAAGAAGATCAGGGCTAGAACATTGTTTCTGTATAATAGGACATAAATAACCTCTGAACATAGCGTCGAACCGGTCTCTATAGGGCATTTATGTTTACGAAGCAGATGCGTTATTGTTTTACAATCAAAGACATTTAAAAACATATAGACGAGGCATTGTGAAAATAATGTTTTCACCGGTAATTTTTCTGAAAGGTACTATATCAGTTGTCAAATTTAGTGCACCTCGTGTTCTTGTATTTTAATAAAATTTTTTACAAAATGAAATATAAAGACTTTATAAATAATATTTACTGGCACCTATTGTTAATTAATTATATTGGCATGTGGTTTCGAGGTTACGTTACTGAAGATAATGTGACAACTGTCTTAATTAAAGTGTCAACTATGCCTCTTCTATATGTTTTATTAATCTCTTTGTGTACAATAGTCGACGTTCCGGTCTGTGGAATGTCTTGCGCAGTCTACGCGTGCCTTAACATCCTGTCCTCTTACAACATTATACTATGAAGAACACTAATTATTACTTGTATTAAGAAAAATTATTACTTGCTTTTGTTTTAACTCAATTCAAACTTTACTGCAGTTGCTTGAAATTACTATTGCACCGTTGGGTAAAATACCATGGCGTGTTTAGGATCAGTGTGTTTTGGGCGATATTTCTATAGCGCCCCTTAACTGTACAAATCCATACGAAAAAAGAGTATGCAAATCATATACAGGGGCACTAGACCTTTTATGTACGACGCCCGCGGTAGCTTTAACGCCCTAATTCCGTTACAAGTTAATCCTAACCTATTTTAATTTAGAAATAGCGGGAAATCTAAATTTAATGTAATTTAAAGTACGTGCATCATTAAGTTAAATAAAATAATATTTAGTACAAAGTAGCTAATTGCGGTCACCAGTTAATACAATCTTAATTGCGGTCGTGTTCAATTACGTCAACCGGTCATTTACTACCGATCAAGTAATGAGGCTTAATTTGTGTTGTCAGGCTGTTGAGTGTTTTATGAATCACATAGTTTAATATCTGATTGTCACGTCTTAGTATTAATAAGTATTATTTGTTAAGAAAATCACCCTGTTTAACAACTGTAGAGTAACTTCGGGAACAAAGTTCGATCGTAATTTGCAATACGACCACTCTGAAGACAGACGCAAATGGAAGCAATTTCGCTTTTCAAATGATCTAGACACGATTCTACTAAAACAAAGAGTCGTCAAATAAATAATTGACAAGTATTTTCTTTTGCGATAACGGTTTCTTGTACCGTAAGCCGAAAATCAGAAGGTTTCTTTCTGACGTGCTGGATTAAATAGGAACTAAAGTATAAATTTCATAGTATTTTATAAAATCCATTAACCCAAATAGATTTTGATTATTGCTGCGCTCTACGCTTCATTATACAGTGAAAACGATTCGATTGATTATTGCTTTTAGTATATTACTAGTATTATCTTAAAAGTAATGTAAAAAAGTTTTTATAAGAACGCGCACACCCAACTATCGCACAACTGTTTAGTCGCGCTTTCATTTCTACGAACTAATATGGAGGTGCACACTATTCGTTTTCTAGTTGTGCAACAAAATGGTTGAATATGCAGCGTAACAATCGACAATCGCACAACCGTTTTGCGATAGATTAGTCAAAGGTGTACTCCGGCTTTTAGAGTTAACTGAAAACTTTAATATGTTAAAAAAAAGTGCTTCGATAACTGCTGAATCTACCTAGAAGTCTTTTGTACATAGTATTCTATTGATATAATTTATTTTAGAACATTTATTTAGTAGGATGAGCCTTAATAAATTAAGATTTTGGAAAACCTAGCCTTTATCAGCTCACTAAACATCCCTGTTGGTGATGTAACAAGCCTCTGTGATATATTTTTTCTTTTTAAAGTTTTTTAAAATTAGAATTCATATTCTTTGAAATTTTACTCTTTTTGGTAAATATTTGTTCATTCTCCAAGAAATTCTTACAATCGTTGCCAGGCTTTTTCATTTTCCCTTTTTTATATAAATTTTATGAATCTTCATTTTAAGTTTTTATTTTGATTTCCTTATATTCTCCGCGCGCTCCTCCGTCCCGTTTCGCGTCTTTTTCAATTCCCAATGATGCCATAATCAACCACTGTTCAATTTAACCTTGTTTTGCGTTCCGTTTTGCAGTTTGCATCATATTTTAGTTCATTGATCTAATCGATTAACGGTAATAACTATCACGTTGATGAAGTTTGATTCGTTTCATTTAATGATAAAAGGGACACTATCATTTCTAATTTTTCAAATGAACCATCATAACCTGACTTGTCATTACATCTATACTATTATAATAAAGCGGAAACACACACTTTGTTGCCTAAGATGTCAGCAATTACAGCATATTTTTGAATAATACTTTTTTTAATAAGAAGCCCTACACTTATGTCACGCTTTAGGCTATATATTATCACGCCGTTAAACTTAGGGGTTAAATATTTCGGAAAAAACCCTAATGTGGGAAAGAGACCATAAGTTGCTGCCAACATCAAGGAAGCAAGGTTGCCATTCTTTGTCATCATGTCATGTTATTTTGACATTTGCAATTGATAGTTTGACACATGTAAACAATAAAATAAAATTTTCACAATTTTATGCGGATGAAGTCGAACGGGAACAGCTAGTATAATGATAAAGAGGACACTATCATTTATCTACAAATGAACCATCATAACCTGACTTGTCATTATATCTAATATACGATCAAACCTTGTATTAAACGCAATTCGTCTCAAGACATGCGTTTCATCGTACGAAGAATTAAATTCGCTTCCCATTTTGAATCGAATATAGTACCAGTGAAACAAGAAGAACGTATTAATGAGTGTGAAGGTACATCGGTAAAGGTAGACCTAGATAGAGATGGATGGATTGCGAGATGGTGACATGATCTAGAAGGGAGTGACTGACTGAGATAAAGGATGATAGAGTTATGTGGAGGACAAAAGCCTGTTGCGCCGATATTACGGGAGTATGATAAGAAGATAGATGATTATGATGTATCAGTCACAATCGGAGCTATAATTTGCTATTTATTGAGACAAGTTTTTGATATTTGCACTGTAAGTTTCAAATTACATGTGGGTAGGATATTAGCGTCCTCGACTTGTACAACTTGCAACATCATTGCAAGGCTGATGCTTCCGTTAGAAGGAACGCGGAGACCGTTACCTTTATCTGAACTACTTTAAACAACTTAAATAGGATGTTATATTAGTTACGTAACAAAATTTATAAAATGTATAGCACTAACGAAATAACACCGACATTATTTAGTGTAAAACGGCGTCTACGTATCATGTAAGTCGGTTCGTCAATAGCATTGTGGTAATCCGTCGCTTACTAAACTGAATTTCGAATGAGGTGAACTCTATTCTTAACTATGGGTTCGATTGAGTTATATACAATGCATTTTTTTCGTATTTGATCACCGATAAGACTTCTGCCTTATATCCTTTACTAAAAGAAAAATATTGGACATGATAATAAAAACAAATAAATTCCTTCACTCCATATTAATGAGACCTGACCTCACTCAATGTCACTAAGTGGCCATGGTTACTTCGCGATGAGTTATTTCAAAGTCGACGGACGTATCACTTGAACGTTCAATGATTCATTTAAATAATGTTTGATTTTTTTTACATTGATAAGTCCTTTGGACACGTTAAACGATGTTAATTAAGTAGTAATGTAATATTAATACTCCAAAATGTATTAAAACAGTGGTACAAAACAAAAATAATTTAAAATAGAACCTAGAAGTTCAGACAAAATATAAGCCCTGAGTTAGGATAACAGCTTTATGGCGAGGAGTGGCGACCGCCTGGGCGCTGGTCCCAAGCACCCCTTTGTACATTTCATCGGTTTGTGTTTAGGGCGCCCAGGAGCATGTAATGCTGAAACCTGCATAACTGACAATCGTGGCATTTCCTTCATAGAAAACAAATAAAAATGCAGTGGCACTAATTGATTCATTACACCAGTGTACGATGCACGTGATTGTTGCAGTTTAAAAAATGAGGGCAATTGAGATAAGCGACGTCGATAACTAGACGAATGCTAATCATGCAAATACTATGCTCGATGTAGTGTAAAAATACCATAATACACTCGTATGGTAATTTAATTTTCTTATAAGTACAATTTTGTTTGAAAAACAGACATAACATTATTTTTGTAAAGTTGTTTTGACAGAAGAAACAACAAAATAGATGAAAAATTGAGTTTATCAACAAAATATTGTTTTGGAAATGTTACCACTGTCTCGTTAGAAAATCATTGCTATTCCTCGTCATGCAATGAGGTTAATCTTGTTGATTTCTCTTTCACGTGTGTCTGGAATCCTAAAATCAATACTTGACATTGCCCTCAGTCAGCACTCGTACGTATGCGAGATCCGCAAATATTCGTATGCGGATTGCAATCGAGTCTTTGAATAGCTTGAGATTTAGGACGTTGTCGATTGTTGAAATGAAAGCTGTTCTTGTTTATGTTAGTGATTAGATGTTAAAAGTGTTATAATGTGTTTGTTAAATTTATAGTGAATAAAAATTATCTTAGAAAATCAGTTACTTTGTAAGCATCTTATGTCGTATTATGGATGGATGATGGAGTGTTTTAAAGTTTTTCCTACTAAATTAGGACTTCAGACGTCCTTCTCATTATTACAGTGTAGTACAGTGTAGTACATGTGCAATCGTTTTGATGGATGGATGGATGTTTGTTAGATTTTGTAGCCTAAACGGCTGAACATATGTGGATGAAATTTGGTACATATGTAGAGCATAGTCTGCAACACGTAGGCAACTCACTGTTTTTTTTTAACTCCACGCGGACGGAGTCATAAGCGAAAGCCTAGTATTTTATAGTTGGTGCACAGAATGACCGTGGCCTTACCCGCCTGCACACCGCCGGTTGTGCCGGTTGCATATGATCGACGCTTTCTTCCTCAAGGCTTTGCTCTCACCCGCTGCTGCTGGGGCGAACCGTCTCGCGGCCCCCTTTCAACTTTCCAATAACGCCTTACATTCGATGCTCTTCCGATAAGTCTAAGTTTCGAATTTAAATACTAAATCTACATATGCAACTTTCAAACTAGATCTAAGATTCGCATTATGTTGAAGTTCCTTAATTTTTTCGTTTGTAAATGACAAAAGATGAACGCAAATTGTATTTTAGTTGAAAAGGACAATTATACGGCCAATAATACAAATACAATCAACATTTTAATCAATAAAATGTGTATCAGATGCGATTCCCGAGCTCAGATTTAAGCAGATATGTTAAGAGTATTTAATTAAGAAAACGATAAGGAAATGCAGAAATAGCTAGCAAAAAAGTAGCTTACCAACAAAAGGATGAAAACACCAACGATGTTACGTATGGTTTACAAGAATGACAACAAGACGAGGGATCAAGAACTAGGACTTAGAGCCTGCGTACAACTAAAACTAAACTATTGCACAATTCTTTAATCTCGATTTGATTGATTAGCTTATATATGCGCACACCACTCGATTTTTAGTTGTGCAACTAAACAGTTGAATTGGCTGCGAAACAATCGACAATCGCCCAACAGTTATGCGATGGTTTATTCAAAGATGTGCTCGCTCTTATTGTATGACGTGGATTAAGGCACAGTTAGACGTCAGTGTTATACTACGGTCAAATTATGAATCAAAGCTACTGTGAACTTACGCAAGCCACATGGCCAGCGATCGAATCGCGGTGGACCGTTAGCCGGGTTACGTAGGAACGGTCCGGTCTCACTCCATATGGCAAATTACGTACTGTTACACCCGGCTGTACAGTTTGCACAGATTATGGTAACCAATGTTGTCGAAGACGTCTAACGGTCTGCTAACCAGACTTTTAAATTATTCACTTCTTACTTCTCTGGTACCTCGGAGAAGAGATTAGAGATTCGTGTAGGATTTAGTGTTTGAAATCTAATTATTGTTTTGATTGATTCCTTTTTGAACACTTTACTTTGTGGAAAATATTCAGTGGAACTTATTTACTTATTTAGAATTAAGTTACATGTGATGTTATGACCGACTTCCCAAAAGAAGGAGGTACTCAATTCGTCTGTAAGTTTTTTTATGTGTGTTACGACATAACTTCGCCGCTAGTGGATCGTTTTTGATAAATCTTTTTTCATCCGAAAGGTAGTGCTTGCAGGTGGGTCCTATTTAATTGTTTGATTTTTTAAAGTCTCTGATTATTCACAAATTCCATTTTTTTATACTTGTATAACTATTTAGTTTAAGATTGTTAAAAATCTCACAAAGCGAATTAAAAGTAGACGAAAATTAAATCTAATTGAATCCTTTCATAACTAACGGATTATCATTTAAGTTATTTAAAACTAGGCTACCGACTGGCTCTCGGTGGCTTCTTAACTAAATTCCGAGGTAATGCGGCTGAGTAATAACTCCACGATTACCGTAACATAACGGTTTGTATTAACCTTTTCATATTTCGTTGTGCGCGGTACAAATACTATTTAATTATAATAAGAAAGAACGTAACGTTTTTTTCCAGAAATGAATATACTACCTATAGGCCATTTATGTAATAGACAACTAAACTTTTTAAGATACGAGATTAGTATATAGAGGAAGTTTGAGACTAGTCCCAGTGGTTGAGAAAATAAGGAGTAAAAGGTTAGAGTGAAATGGGCATGTTATGAGAAGGGATGAATCGCATGTAACAAGAAGGATGTTAGTTATGAATGTGGAGGGGTACACCGGTAGAGGTAGACCTAGAAAGAGATGGATGGAATGCGTGAAAGGTGACATGATCAAGAAGGGAGTGATGACTGAGATGACGGATGATAGAGTGCTTTGGAGGACGAAAACCCGGTGCGCCGACCCTACGGGAGTAGGATAAGGCAGGGGAGATGATGATGAACTAAACTTTTTATAATAAATAAATAAAATAAATGGAAATAAAAAAGCCTTTTATTCCATGCATTGCAAAAGTTTACAAAAACAATTGAATGGTACATGTATAATTATTGATATTAGATTAGAAAAAATAATTCGGGCATATGTTAAAGCTATTTCGATAAATAATCTGAAATATCCTAAAATTTTTTTCTTATAAATCATCAATCTTAAACTTTTTATACTATCCAAGTAAAATAATCTTTTACGAATATGATAAACTAGCTTTCGCCCGCGTCTCCGTCCGCGTGGAATTAAAAAAAAAACAATAGTGAGTAGCCTATGTGTTCTTCCAGACTGTCCGCTACATCTGTACCAAATTTCAACGTTTAGTCGTTAAGTCTACAAACTCTAACAAACATCCATCCATCTAAACTTTCACATTTATAATATTAGTATGAAAAGTATGATAGTATAAAGTATGATGTCAAAGTTTGCATGGATGCATGTTGGTTAGAGTTTGTAGCTTAAACGTCTGAATGGATATCGATGAAATTTGGCACATATGGCACATAGTCTGTAAGAATACATAGGCTACTTTTTTTTAATTCGCGCGAACGAAGTTCCGGGCGAAAGCTACTTAGCTATAAAACAAATAAACACGTCCAAGGTGATTTTTAAATGATTTAGCCACAGTCATTCAAAGAGCCGATAATGTCCTCGGGTCACACCGTAACGAATCTATCGAAAGAGCACAACGAATCATCCTCTGTACCGGCCAGCTCTCGCAACGTTTATGCAACTATCCCACGAGTTCGGTGTAACAGTGTCGCGTTTCATCGAATTAACCTTTTCGTTCTGTTTTACGCTCGAATTTCGGATACGCCGCTTTTAAAGTATCGCACCTATTATTATACTGTTACAGGTAGCGTGGGTTTTCATTGTTTTAACACATATTGTACATAAATAAAGGTGAATGTTTGGCCTACATGGTTTATTTGGTAATATAACAGAGTTTATAATAATTTTATGCGTGTAGTAAGATGTCTTCATCGCCGTTACTTTTGGTTTTGACGTTTTCCGGTGTTGCCCGCGTCCAGGGCGAACAGTGAATGTTCCCTAAACAAAAGTTTGTAAGTAGGTTTTTCAGCATTTTAAAAAGAAGAAAAAAAATGACTTTAAAATTATACATTTGGAAAAAAATCTTCAAAAAACGGAGTCAAAGTTAAAACATACTTTAATTTCTAATAAATAGAACAGAGCGCACTTCGCGCGCACATCTTTGACTAAACTATTCAACAACGGTTTAGTTACGCTTTGAATCCTATGAGCTATATGGATTTACACTACTCGATTTTTAGTTGTGCTACTAAATGGGACTGCGAAACAATCGACAAACGCACAACAGTACGATAATATAATCAAAAAGCTGATTTTTTTAGAAAGACGCTAAACGAAATACTCGCTTCAGTCAATCAGTATACTAAATATTCAACACATGTTCAGTAGCAACATAGAATGTATGCCGCCGCTAACGTCTGTGTGAATTAAGATGCAGTTAATCCATTCATCTTCCCACGAGGTTACAAATGGCCAAGGTAAATGTGTCATCAGGTTGCGTATCTGATAGCTTTACGTTGAATTTATTTTGTTTAAAAATATATTTTGTTTTAAAATATATAGCAACTAGCTGTTCCCGTGCGGCTTCATCCGCATGAAATTATGAAAATTTTATTTGTCAAATTATCAATAGCAAATGTCAAAAAGACATGACATGACATGACAAACCTTAGCAATCTTGCTTTCTTGATGTTGGCAGCAACTTATGGTCTCTTTCCCACATTAGGGTTTTTTATCCAAAATATTTACCCCCTAAGTTTAATGTCGTGTAAAATATATAGTCTAAAGAATTATTCAAAAAGATGCTGTGATTGCTGACATCTTAGGCAACAAAAAAGTGTGTGTTTACGCTTTATTATAATAGTATAGATGAGTAACTAATATGAAATATTATTTTCTATTTATTTAATGACGGTTTATTGCCGTTTAAATGTTTAAGTATCCAATAAAACTTTAAAATCTGTAGGCTTTTTTTATGTTTTGACATTAAACATATGTCATAGAATAGAGGCCACGGAATGGAACCAGGAGCGTGGGGTGCCCTATCCTTAGGTAAAACGACTTAAATATGTACAATTTATAATGAATATTGTCTATAATCTATATGTTTTTAGGCTAAGCTTTGTTACAGTTTGCAGTAAAATACTGAATACTTGAAACTACTTGAACTGAATACTGAACCCTTATGCATATTGTTCTTCGATATTGTAAGATATTAAAAAAAATCAATTTCAAGTGCGGAAGTGTAGCAAGTGATAAAGGAAGGATACAAAGTTTACCGTAATCTGATATAGCGTAAGAGATAATTTGTATTGAATAACATCCATTTGCCCGCTCACCGAAACGTTACGATTAGAGACCAAGCGTAGCGCAGACACGAAAGATTCAACGAATTAAAACATACCGTAATAAATATATATTGACTTTTAGACAATTAGCTTTTAATCTGAAATCTAATACCGAAAATTCTAGAATTGTGGTTTTTTTTGTGATTGAATGGCCACTGTTAGCTTCAAAGAGGCATTTACAGATTCACCGGGCTTGAGGTGGCCGAGCGCATGGCGCTTAACCTAAACCTCGTTTATAAATTTTCATTTACTAGTAGCTGTGGCCCACGATAAAAAAATTTAGTAAGTAGCCTATGTGTTCTTCGATACCATCACAAATTTCTTTCAACATTTAACTTTTGCGTTTATAATATTAGTAAGTCAACATCAGCTATGCTAAGTTTTAAATAGTATTGCCAGTGACAAACATTGCAGAATTATCGAATCAAGAGTTTTCGGAAACGGTTATGAACAATTCCACCTTATTTGTAAGTTTAGTTGGTTATTATATTCGTATTGAGAAATATTTCACTAAATATTGAAGCAAATTAATCTTCCCCTTTAATGGAAAATGGTGGGCAGAAATTACTTGCCCACGTCAATTCTTCGCATACAATTGTTTATGTCATAGTCATGAATCCGTTAACGCGGAATAAAAAACCTCAAAGAGTAACCTATGTGTTCTTTCAAACTATCCTCTGCTTCTATGAGAAATTTTATCAAGGTCCGTTTAAAAGTTTAGGTTACAAACACTAACGTCCACCCATCTAAACTTTAGCATTTTATTAGTAAGATTGGTTAGCTAAATTTAACTCTATTATCAGCCATGAAGTAAATATACTGACATACAAAATTATTACAAAACGTATGTTGCTAAACATTAGCGCTCTTGACCCACTTTTTGGATATTGTTCAAATATTATGTTTAATTATTCAAAAAGAACATGTGCTTTATTATTTACGATGTCACGTACAGAATAACGATATTGGTAATTTGTGAAACAGTATTCCTTGTTGCAAAATATCAGATAAACAGCAGCCTATTGAATAGTTTAATATTTGTGTACTAAGAGACAAAATAATGACCATTTAACACCAATTATTAGAGGAAGTTTGAAAGTAGCGCCAGTGGTGGAGAAATTGAGAAGCAAAAGGTTAGCGTGGTATGGACATGTTATGCGACGAAATGATGGGGACATAAACCAGAAAGCGTTAATATTGAATGTGGATGGCTACAAAGGAAGAGGAAGACCGAAGAAAGTATGGATGGATTGTGTGAAAGAGGATATGCTTAAGAAAGGAGTGGATTCAGATATGTCGGCTGATAGAGATGTATGGAAGAGCAGCACATACTGTGCCGACCCTCCGTAAGGAATAAGGGCAAGTGGATGATTAACACCAATCAGTTAGACATTTAGTATAACTGCCAGTTTACCACTTAAATGGTCTATCATCAACTTGCCCTTGCCCTTGTTCCTATAGAGTCGGCACAATAAGTGTTTCTCTTCCATACATTCCTATCAGCCGTCATATGACTCCACTCCTTCAAGCATATCGTGTTCCACACAATCCATCCATACTTTCTTCGATTTCCCTCTACCTTTGTAGCCATCTATCCAATCTTAACACTTTCTGCTTTATGCCCTTATACTCTCGTCACATAACATGTTCATACCACGCTAACCTTTTGCTTTTCAATTTCTGGACCAAGGGCGCTACTTCAAACTTAAATGGTATTTTCCATACTTCAACATTTTAAACAGTATTCTACAGAAACTTGTTTAAAATATTAATAATTTCCTGTGAAACATGTCCAAAATATTATATTCAGTATTATTGTTATGATTAATTAAAAAACGTTAGAACGTGCGCACACTTGAAACTAAACTATCTTAGAACTGTTTAGTCTTGCTTTGATTCCTATGAGCTTATATGGAGGTGCGCACACTACTCGATTTTTAGTTGTGCAAACAGTTGAATTGGCTGCGAAACATTCGGCAATCGTTGTGCGATAAATTAGTCAACGGTGTGCGCCAACTCTTAGTATGAATGTTATGATTTATAGCTTTTTAATCTGCACTAAATTAATTAGATCATCTCATCGCGGTAAATATTTTAACATTATTAAGTGAAGTCATGCAACATATCTTAGATCTCTTTACTAGGAATTAGTGAACGTATTTTCCACTAGCCTTGAGCAACTACTAAATTAGGATACATGGATATGGGCGCATGAAGCTAGGTTACAATTTTTACGTAAAGTTAACATAGTTTTTTTATATTATTCAAGAGGATTTTTATGTCTATGTTGAATTTTAGTTTAAGTTTATTGATTTACAATTACAATCGGATTGGTTAGGTTTTATTTTCTCAATAGTCAAAGTCTTAATTATTGCAGGAAAATTTGAAATCTATCAATACATTCGATTGTTATGTTTATAATTTGTTCGCATTTTCATGTTTCGAACACTGTTGTTACATTTCTAGTTCTTGAAATTTTACGAGTGTCACAAATGGAAACATAGCTCTCACAAAACGAGTAAAACAAGAAATTCGCTATGGTTTCACCGTCTTTGCAAAGAGATAACTCGCATAGACCTTACCATAAAGTTTTCTTTTTTGTACACAATAAAAGAAAATGTGTATTGTCTGTGGTCTTTGGTGAAAATATTTAAAGAAATTAATAATTGTTATTTAATGTCAATCAAATTGTAAGTCTAATTTCTTCCAAAAGCGATTAAAATACTCTTTTTGTTATTAATATCAGAAGCAAATATAGATATCATACTTTCATACAAAGTTTAGATGGATGGAGGGATGTTTGTTAGAGTTTGTAGCCTAAACGGCTAAAGGGATCTTGATGAAATCTGACATAGTTGTAGATGATAGTCTGGAACAACACATAGGCTACTTTCCTTTTTTTTTATCAATACCGCGCAGACTGAATCGCGGACGAAAGCTAGTTTCAAATAAGTTCCAGTTGTGGAGGAAAACTTAAGGTTATTATGACAAACATATTATGTATTGTCAAAACATATGTTAAGTAAATTACGTATTAGTGAAAGTCAGGAGAGAAACGCTTTCAAGAGTAAGAAATTATCGGAGATAATTTTAGTATGACAATACATTTTACACAGTAAAATATTATTTAACAGTAAAATAATATTTAAATTCATCGTGAATTAAGTTAATTGTTATTGTGTAAATAAATCTCACTAATAGTACAACTGGAACGTTTAGATGGATGAATGTTTTATAGAGTTTTTAGCCCAAACAGCTGAACGGATCTCGATGAAATTTGGCATAGATGTAGAGGGTAGTCTAGAAGAACATATAGGCTACTCACTTTTGTTTTCTTAACCACGCGGACGGATTCGTGGGCGAATGCTTGTTCATAATAAAAGTGAGAGCTTATCATCGCACCAGTGACTTTATATCGCGTGCCGCTTCCTATAGTTAGTTCGTTATGTATTTCCGAAGAGTTAATTAACCGAAGAAACATAATATAAATAATCATATTAATTAACCTAACACACTAAACTTAAATATACTTTAACGTTTCTAGTAAAATATTTTAGATGTTTTGTAAACGAGACCATCTCTACTGAGACTACAGAAAGAAATAGAATTAAAATGTTGGGTGTAGGTTAGTTTCGTTGGTTTTGGAGAATTTTCTAATTTGTTCCTTTCTCGTTATTCTCTCTACGGAAATGGTCATTTTCTTCTATTTATTACGTACGATTTTATTAAATGAAAAACTATTCTACGACTTTTAAACAATTACATATAATTGTAACTTGTGATATTAATCTTAACACTCCACTAGAGACTCGCCAGGAATGCGCGCCAATATCAATCCTCTAATGACATTGACAGCTGTCAGCTAGGGACGTAACGTTTATGCCGATAATCTAGTGTTGCGCCAATACTACAGCACGGTACTGATTTTCTTCTTAACACAACTTACATTTATTCGATTACATTCTACTTTCGCTTTCAAATAACACGACATATTGACGAAACATTTTGTACAATATAATTACCATATTACAATGAGCAATCTTCACGCTGGTTGATATCGTGATGTGCAAGCTAAAATAGGCCGTAATACAACAGCAGTAGAGGCGACCTTGATGACTATAATTCTATTTAATATATTCATGTAGGCTGTATCAATATGTCGATCAGGAGTGCGAAATACTTACCCAATGTTTGTAAAATAGGTTTTCGTTGTTACACTTTTAGTTTAACTTCGAGTATGACCGTGACATAGTATTTGGCGAACCTTTAATGTAGAAAAACGACATTTTCGTTGCAATCTTAGTTAACACGTTCCGTACGTTACGGGAAGCATTGGTGCCGGAGGCCTATTTTAAGTCCCTTTCTCTTTACCACCCTTTTCTTATAAGGATGGGAAGAGGAAGTGAAATTGATGGTGGAGTAGATGCATAGAAAGGGGAATATCGTCTTCTCCTCCGTCGGATAAGGGTAGGCAACGCATCTGCCATTGCGGATGTCTATGGGTAGCTGTCGCTTCGCCATTTTGGCGAATTCAGGTGGCCGCTTGCTCGTTTGCCACCTTATATTATAAAAATAAAAAAATAAATCCTGCATTTCAGATCCCGCGTGTGGGGTAGATAATCGTCTTATCTTCACGTTCCCATATACGAACGAAAGAGATAACTATGTTCCTGGCATCCTTGCTTCATATGCATAAATTTAAGTTAACGCATTGACGCATGGAAGGTGTTAAATGAATCACGATTTCTTATGTATAAGTACAGTACTAAAAGTTAATAAAAAAAAACAATTCAATAGTACAATAAAAATCTTGTATTGTAATCAAATTTTCTTTTCTATCGTGTTTTTGTATGTTAAAGTTATTTCTGTGACGGGAAATTATTTTTATTTTCCTAGTTTTGTACTGTTTATTTGAGTCTTATAAAATCCATTCTATCAATTTATACGAAGTTACATTTAAAAGAGATTATTTAAAAAAAAATAGTGCCTGTCCCACCAAATTGTATATTGGAAACCGAAATGGAAATATCGGATTTTGTTCCCTTATCTGACAGTGACGTCATTGTTAAGCTATCTGGGCCTCTATCAGCCAGTGGTGGGACAGGCCCTTAGTATCGTTTAGTTGCTCCTAGATACGACTATTTAATGTATATTTAATTTTTTTATAATACGTTAGATTGGGCAAATCGCTTTACTGTTGTTAAATTCTAATTTAAAAGTAACACTAGTAATTGAAAGTTAACCGCAAATGACCATTTTTTATATGTTTGGTTTTGATTTTAAGTTAGGTTATAATCTAGAACTTAGTCAATGTGTAAATGTAGTTTTCAGTTGTACTAATAGAAAGATAAAACAAAAGTTACACAAATCAATTTAAAAAAAAAACAAAGAATGATAAGATAACGTAACCGATGTCCCAAGATGAAACAAAAAATCCACTTTCATTCAGTTAGTGAATTACCGTTACTATAAAGTGTCCTAAAGATCCCGTAAAGGTCAGCACACCTGTGCGTCAGTCAACCGGGTGCTCGCTCGCACAAGCGGCATTCCAAACATATGACTATGTACGCTACTCTGAATGCAAGGAAAGTTGCGGTTTAAAACTGCATAACATGTCTGTACTTATTTAGTCTGTGGTTATATAAATTACATTTAAAAACTGTCTTCAAGAGTATGTTTATTATATATTCAAATGATCGCAACAAACTAGCTTTATACTGAACTAGCTGTTGCTCGCGACTTCGTCCACATGAAATAAGAAATATAGCTAATGTAAGTGATAACGTAGCTTTTAAATGGTGAAAAAATTATTAAAATCGGCCAAGTAGTTTTTGAGTTATTTCAATATATACAAAAATCTAAAAATACCAATCTTTCCTCTTTATAATATTAGCACAGATAAAGTAGAAAGGAGAAATAATTATTCATTAATAATGACAATTACGATGAAAGTTAAAAAAATCGCAAAAATGAACGTCCTTTTCAAACATTTTAAACAGTAGAGGTCAAACAAAAATGCACATATTTAATTTATTCATAATTTAGCACATTAGCAAATTTTCAAACTGTTAATAAAGATAAAAATGTTGCTAGTCAGAAAGCTAAACAGGATCCAGTTGTATCGGTATGTCCATGTTTACTACTCATCCGCCATTTTGTCGTTCACAAACTGGTTCTCTGAACAAAAGAAATCTCAAACAAACCATACATACTGTGCTTTTACAGATTTATTATGAACGAAAGTGAAATTTAAAAAGAAAAAATCGCGCAAATAATTATCAGTTTTAAAAGTTCATTCGCTTTGGAAAGTAACTTGTAAATTAATATTATAATTTATTAAAATAAAAATAATAAAGATATGTATAAGCAACTTAAGTATTTTCTAATTAAATACAATTTTTTCATATATTATTTATCAATGGAGAAAAGATAAATCTGGCTTAAGTTGTTTAAATTAGTAAATTAGGCGATGAATCTATTGTTGGTTTTTCTTATTTTTAAGCGACTGACAAATACTGTTGATATTTCTTAAATTCAATGCCTTATTTTTGATTCTCACGGGTTAATTATACAGACAATCCTGTACTAATATAGGTTATACCATAGACACAGAAAAATTTCCTAAAATACTTTTTAAATCACACGCATTACAGATTATACAGAATAAGTATGTTATTATCGGATTCTATACACTGTCATCATTTTCGCATTTCCTTTTGTTGTTCTCTGTGGTTACGAAAACAAGTATTTTCTTGTAATATTTTCGCAAGAGTCGTAAGGTATCTTTATGTAAATATAGCTTTAGATATGTTGAAGGAAATTAACTCTATCGACCTCGAGTCAAAATTATGGGAAATATTGTGTATAAAATGTGTTATTTAATGATTATAGAGACAAGCGTTTACCGCACGACAAAAATGTTGGAGCAGGACGCGATTAGGGTACCTGACTTTTAACCTCGCTACTTCTAATCATGGTAAAAAAAGAAGGCGCCATAGACATCTCGCCAAGGGCATGAGTAAAGGTTTCTACCGCTCTTCTGTTCCTCTGGTATTGCAGATGTCTATGGGCGTCTTTAATACAAAAAATGGAATTGGCTATCCGTATATCAATCTTTACACATTTAATGCATTTTGTCCCTTTTGCGTTTTCCTTAAAATGAAATTCCATCCGCGTCGTCGGTTGTCCTGTGCAGGTTAACGACCCGGCGGCGCCATCGCAAATCGTTCCCGGACCAAAATAGCCCAGACGCTACCTGCTTATTGCCTGAGAAAGGACTTTTCCATGCTAGTACATTTAATACTGACGACTAATGAAAAATATTGTAGCAAGGTTTTGGTAGCTTTTCATTCTGTTAATCATAATAATATTACGAGATATATGTAAAAGTTTAGATGGATGTCTGTTAAAGTTTGTAGCCTAAACGGCTTAAAGAATTTCTTTGAAATTTGGTCTAGATGTAGAGGATAGTCTGGAAGAACACATAGGCTATTCGCTTTCGTTTTTTTCAATTCCACGCGGACGGAGTCGCGGGCGAAAGCTAGTCTTAAAAAATACTAAGATATGAAGACTTATGTTTGCTTATTGGAGAATCGTAAGAAACTTGGTACTTTTAGAATATGGTATAGGTTTTTTTTACATGCACACTGAGCATGTAGACATGTCATATAGACTCGCTAAATGGTCGTGCATGTTAGGTGAAGATAATAAACAATTATCGAGTTTAAAGGCCATAGAATGCGAGCGTTTAAAATATCTTTCGACATCGTTTTTGGAGAATTCCATTTATGATCAATCGATGCTGATTTTATCAGTAGTAACAATTATATTATGCATAATTTAACATTTAACATAGATTATAAATCAAACGTGAACGCGTGCTAAACACAATGAGGCAAAGATGTAAAAGAAAAAAAAAGAAAAGTAAGTTCCATACCTCACGTATTTACACATTGAGATATGATCGAGACTTGTCGGTGGAACACAAAGTGGCGTGGAGGCGCGCATGTAATATTTAATTAGCAATTATCATACAAAGGATTCGCCCACGAACAAAACATTATCGATTTACTGATAATTGTCGTGTAGTTCCGTACAGGTTGTGGGTTTGGAAAAATGCCATGGTCAATAAAACCATCAATTGTCGAAACAACTTTGCGAATGGCTTTTATATTTCACTAGATGCGACCATTTTTGTTACATTATTTTTGGTTAAATCATTTACATATTCATTTTTTAATCTTCTCGCTCGTTTAATTATAGCTTCACTTAATCCGAAGTTTCACTTTTACAATATTAGCATTATTGTTTTTAAGTCATTATTATATCCAAGAGTTCGATAACATTTTTATCTCGGGAGCATTGTACGGTTTCATTTAAAAGGTACAGTGGCGGAAATTGGCGGTATTCTTCGCACAGAAAAATTGCCTCGTTCGTTGTGAAACAAACTTCGACTCACTCTAACAACCAATGAGGTAACAATAAATTCCGCAAACGCCAGAATTAAAAAAAGCATTATTCGCGCACCATTGCCCGCTGATTTTGGAACATAAAGCTGTGTCCCATTGGTTATTGTTTCACTGCGTAGAATCAAACGACCTTAGCCTATTAAATGGATCACCGCCAGATGCGCCAACTGTACGTTAATTCAATTTATTTTTTTAACTCATAATGTTCTATGCACAAATTAAATTGTTTATTGAACACCTTCGAAATAAAGATCAAGAACGGGTTTAACGTGTTATTAGGTGTTAATAAAAATTCATAGACATGTAGCATGCAATTTAAAAAACCGGTACTAATTACACATGTTATCCAGCACACTGTATTGAGGTGAGGGTCTCTAACTGTATTATAATAGATTTAGGACCTGTCCCACCACTGGCTGATGGAGGCTGAGATAACTTAAAAATCATTTTTAGATAGAGTAGCAAAATCTGATATTCCCATCACATTTTTAACACGTTAGATTGTTATCAGATAATTTACAATTCGGTGTGACAGGTTTTTAGCGTTTAATACATGTCACCGTACGTTTGTAAATATCATCAGTTAATAAACTTTCTAGACGAATCAAATATTGACAGCCAATTGTGTATGAAACACTAACATTTATTATTTCACAAAGGTTATAAAATATTTTACTATTGATTGCTATTGTGTTTGGTGACCATTTAACAAACGTTTTGAATTATCAATTTACATAACTGATTATGTTATTTATGTACTAAAGATGTTATAGAATGATTTACTAATTCTCGAAGCATCGCAATAGTTTATTTAAAATCTAATTTTCAAACATTTAGCCGTTAATTTACTAACAATGAATACAATTTTGTTTTCTGTTTTGTTTAATACAACTATTCTAGTTTAAAACCAAAAATAATGCAGTAGAGAAGATGTTCGAGAGAGAAGTAACGGCTGGTGCCGAGGCTCCTGCTCCCTTGAGCTTAGTTACTCATAAACGAGGTTTAGGCTAAGCGCTATGCGCTCGTCCTCAAGCCCGGTGAATCTGTAAACGCTTCTTTAAGGCAAACAGTGGCCATTCAGTCACAAAAAGTGTTTTAACAGCGGTTAAACAATGTACATAAATTTGTTTGAAAAGTAGCTAAATTACGCTACTAAGGTGATAAATATTTTGAGGTTATAATCCTAACTATAAAATATCGTGACATTAAGGAGTAAATC
This sequence comes from Papilio polytes, assembly GCF_000836215.1. Classification (NCBI taxonomy): domain Eukaryota; kingdom Metazoa; phylum Arthropoda; class Insecta; order Lepidoptera; family Papilionidae; genus Papilio; species Papilio polytes. The sequence goes on from NW_013524901.1 coordinate 1,794,813, forward strand.
AAGGTTGAAATAATTTCCTGTTATAACTCATAGTTACATCATGGTTTAAAAATGTTTACCTATAATATTGTATGATTGAGCAGTATCCTAATAATATAGGTATTTTCTTTGTTTAGATTACTCCGCTTGGGATAAAATGAATCATTACTTGGTTAGGTCAGCTAATAACGTCTTAATGGATGGATTGGATTGTAAAGGAAATAGCGTTTCCTGCAAAACTTTATGATTTACTTAAATTATTTTAATTATCAATTATTATATAGCCTATATAGGGTCCAGTTTATAAATTACTAGATGTTGCTTGCGACTTCGTCCGCGTCAAATAAAAAAATAGCCTATGTTACTAACTGATGACGCAGCTGTCAATCCGTAAAGGAATTGTTGAAATCAGTCCAGTAGTTTTTGAGTTATTACAATACAATTAAAAATACAAACCTTCCTTTTACAACATTAGTATAGATTTAGACACAATATTGCTTTAAAATGCAAACGGTTACTACAACTGACTATTACCGATACCTTTGATCGAGAGTCATATATGAACACTTTATAATAATGGTTTTGAATGTAAGAAGAATGAAAAATACTTTGTTCTTAGAAATGTTAGCATAAGTTAAAGTTAAAGTTATATTAATCATGAAATAACAGCTAATCTGTACGTATACTGAAGTGCACAGTTTTGCGTAACTGCCATTATTTACCATTTGTGTTTTTGACACCGGCGCGGCGCGACTGTATCCGGTGACGTAAGCAACTTCAATAGGGTTGTGAAAAACTATTAGAAACATAACAGTTGAAGAAATGTGTGTTTAGATACTTAATATCCTAGATAATTACTTTTCCTACTTCTACCATAACTTATGTTTGTTAGACTTTTTTAATTTCGTAGGAAGTACGATTTAATTTGAAATTCCGCTGGAAGAGGACCCCATTCATTGAAAATTACTTCATCAAGGTCTCGTTTAATTCGTAAACGTTTTAATTAGAAAATGGATTCTTAGCAAAGTCATAATATTTACAAAATTGAATTCAGCAATTAATATAATTTAAGAATTTTATACAACAAAATTTCTCGGTAGAAATTGTCAGCGTCAACCCTATTGGATAGTTTGTCATCGGATTCGTCAGACATTTTTTCACATAGGATATGACCAATGTCACTGAATAAAATGTTGATACAATACTTTACGCGTTTCCACTGACGAAACATTTCATGGTGGCTTTGTTTTCTTATAAAAAAGACTGAGATACCAATGTTTTACCAGTGTTTGATTGGTGGAATCGTTATATAAATAAACACAAAGATTTTCAACTTAAGACCATAGTTACTGACTAATTTATATCCATAATGAAGACATTTGTTACAACATCTGTTTTGCTATTTAAATTAAATCTTGGATAACACTTTCAATGACATTTGGGTTTTGTGTTAAAATGAACTTGAGTAGCACTGAAAGTGTTAACATGATAAAGTTTTGTTTCGAGTAGAGATTATAACGACTTCCGCTTTATATTGTTTCAGATATGACAAGCGATAGGAGTTTTGCATGACAAAGAGTAAATGGAAGCAAACAGAGCACTGCAAGCTTGTTTTGGGATGACGCAGGTATGTGTGTATTGTTTACGTCGGATTGCAAAATGTTAACATTAAAATTTGTTGTTTTTGGTTACCTATAATGATTGTTCTGATCGGAGAATTTCCCCTTATGGTGAGTTCTTACTCGACAAACTAAGGCTCGACTATACTTCCATCAGATTTAAGTGTAATTAAGATCGAAAGAAATTTCCGACATGTTCTGGCTTTACTAGTTTAGTTTTGTTACTAACTTTCATCCGCGACTTGGTCAGTGTGGAATTAAAAAAAAGAAAAGGGAGTAGCCTATATCTTTTTCCAGACTATCCTATACATCTATGCTTAATTCCATCAAGATTCGTTCGACATTTTATGTTACAAATTCTAACAAACATCCATCTAAACTTTCGCATTTATAAAAGTAAGAAGTAAGATTTAATACTATGGGTGATATATTTTCAATTTTTAATTTTAGATTCGAACGGTTAATGTTTTTGTCCGGCAGGTGGCGGTGTGTTAGCGAGGTATGATGTCCCAGCCGGGGCAAGGGCTTGGCGAGCGGCGGTACTCGGTACCTGCCGCGCCGCTCGCGCACGATCCGCGCACCATGCACTCCGAGGATTTACATGCTTGGTCTATTTATAGGTAAATAGCTTATACAGTTAGGTGGTAGCCTACATTATTTACTAGTTACTGATGACTAGAACGCTTATTGATCTTTTCTTTCCCATCTTTTTGTTATGAAATTGGAGATAATCAGAGTGTTATTTTTCTGGTTGTTGTTGATAATTTATATTATTGTTTGAACCTAACTTCAATCAGTTTGGTCTACTTTTACGTACTGATGAAAAAATATTGCTTAAGTACAGTCGCTAACTAAAATTCAAAAGTTTAAAATTATGGAGTTATGATAAGTTCTGGTTTATGTCGTTTTAATTTCCTTTACATATTGCGTTACTTAAACTCCCATAAGATGATATCGGGATGTAATATTTTAATGTCGTAATATAGAGATTAACTACTAAATTCTACCGGTAAATAGCGGTTATCGCAACGACAACTTTGCGGTTTCCGTTAACTTGTACAGTTTTCGCAATAATTAATCCACGTAGACATTTTTAGAGCAAAATATTGAATTACAAATTCCTGTCTTACGCCATTAGTACCGTTCGGTATCAAAGTAAACAATTTTTTTTTCAAATTATCAAGAAACTTATATTATTTTATCATTTTAAAATATTAAATTTTTGTATTATATAAAAACACTTTAAATACTCTATTTCTTCTAAAGCAATCTTTTTTAACAGACAAAACCTCAACTCTGACTTCACTGACAGCGCTCTTGGCAGCACGGACAAAAGCCCGCTGCCCTACGGCAACTTTCAGCTTAGAGACACTACTGTGCAGTCTATACTTTCACACCCTAGATATGGACCGAAGTAAGTTATTTCAGAGAACCAAGCTAAGTATTTTCTGTATCATTTTGAATTTTCTTTTATACGTTAAATTATAAATTTTATATATTCTTTTATACGTTTTTAATATAATTGTTTAGCATAATAAATGAAAGAGAAAATTTGGTTCATAAAATTACACCGTTTTTTAATTCTTGGAAGAATTAGATGCAGTATAGATTGTTGAAAGCAAATAGAATGACATTTTAAATATTTAATCTAGTTTCACTTTTACTATTATAATTAAATCCAACTTTATCTAGAATCTTCTTTTTGTCTAGGAAATGTGTTAGATGTTAGTTGTGAGTGAATAAAATAAAAAACGTTACATTTGTTTATTGTTTTTAAATATCAAGTTGCTTATTGACGTTCCTTAAAGGCAATAGTCGTGTGTATGTATTTAAGTTTTTTCAAGGATACGTCACGTTTCTTCAGTTATTAAGTAATTGTGTATTGACTGCATATAATATGAAAACATGTTTCAGGTCAGCGCTCGGTTCTAATATGTACACCTACTTGAAATTTGGTCTGCCGCGCGTGTTCCCGCCGAACCACAATGGCTCCCAGCGCTCTGGAACACCCAAACCAAAAACATCCATTGGCAGCGGCATGAAATCTGTACCTAGGTAAGTTTCCTGTGTTAGTGGTACCTAAATCATGGATTCTTCTTTTTGTAATCTAAAACTTGGACTTTTAAAGTTGTACATTGTATACATTTTTGTTTGAATATCTAAAACCCGTCTAGTGACATGAAAGAAAAACTATTTGTCTATTTCTGTTTAGAAACCACTTATTTGTAAGACCCACTTAACAATCCACTAATGCTAACAAAATTTCTGGTATCAGGGTGCAGAGACAAAGTCGCGGAGTTCGTGAGACGTCTTCGGGCTACGATAGCTCAGACAACGAGACCTCCACCAACTACAAATACAGCCGCAAGTACCGTTCCGACCCTGACTTCAGGATGCAGAACTTACATCCTTCCTATCAAGTATGATGATTTTATTATCTCACTAGCTTTCACATGCGAAGCCGTCCGCGTGGAATTAAAAAGAAAAGTAAGTAGCCTGTGTGTTCTTCCAGACTATGCTCTATACCTTTGCTAAATTTCGTCGACATTCATTCAGCCGTTTTAAACAAACTTTAACAAACATCCATCCATTTAAATTCAATTAGTAAGCAGAGTAATGGATTCAGTATCTTGAGCAATGTCTGTGTCTGTCAGCATGCAACAGGAGTACCGCTAGTGGCTATGCAGCAGGCGGGCATCAGGGACACGTGGGCGAGCTCGCGGCACAAGTCGCATAGTGAGGCAAATCTACTGGCTGCTGAGCGAGCCGAGCGCGCGCACCGCGCCCACACGCGCCGCACCAGCGTCGCTGACTACCTGCCTGACGACCACCACAGGTACTATGTTGTTATAATCTTTACTATCATTATCATTGCTACCATTATGTTGGTCATCGTCTTTATCGGCGTTGGTTGATTACTCTACGACACTAGCTTAAATAACTTCTCTTAATTGATTACTATCACTTCGTGGATTATGTAACATTGCACGAAAGGGTTTTATATAAGCTTATTGTACGTGCTTTTTTTTCAGTTACTTAATGCCATCCTCGCATCTGGGCGGGCGCATGTCGAAGGCGGGCAGCCATCTTTCGCTAGCGCACTCCAGGAAGCACTCCACGCTGCGGCCCGGAGACCAGCTCGATGGATATACGCACTCCGCGTACATTTACCCTAATTATTATGTAAGTACAGCAAAATATTGAAGACTACAATTTTTAAAAGGACCTATTTCTGTAGCCTAACAAAATTGTATTATATGTAAACTTGATTTTGCTAAGAAATCCAGTAGCCACCAAAACCCCCTTTTTCGTATATCGTATTCGTATCCAGATTTCTTTTACCAAAAATTAGTAATTTAAAATATGAAGCTGGAATTAAAATAACAATAATGTCTTTCCTTCAGGTTAGCAATTTAGAAATAACGTCACCGGATAACAAATCAACTCTTTTGGTGTCTGGTTTGAGCTTCGAGGTGAAGTCTGGAGATATCCTGGCTGTGCTGGCCACTTCCCAGCACGAGGCCACCGGGCTACTCGATGTACTCGCAGGTGTTAGAAAGGTTAGTAACATTAAGTACTTGATTTTTGACGTCATGTAATCAGAAGGAAAGGTCTTTAGGAATCCTAAAAGAAGTCAGATGTTTACTTTTATACCTTGTCATCAGAAATTATCTGGAGATATAGTGCTGAATGGGCAAGCAGTGGCGTCTTCGACACTTCGAAAGCTGGCGGCGTACGTGCGCAAAGACACCTCGCTCTGCCCCTCCATGACTGTCGAGCACACGCTGCGATTCCACGCGGCGCTTAGGAAGCCCAGACAGAACCACAGTCAAGTCAAAATGGACGATAAGGATAGAGTAAGTGGTTTTCACCTCCTTAGCAAGAAACCATTGACAAAAAAATCTTGTTCTGAATTTTCCAGGATGGCATAAAAGTGCTTAAAACAAAACTAAGATAATGTAACTTATTCATTTTAGATAAATATTCTAATAGAGGAATTAGGACTCGACCAAGTTCGGGACACGAACGTGAGTCGACTCACCCGCTCCGAGGTCCGGAGACTGAACGTAGCCTGTCAGCTGCTGCTGGACATGGCGGTGCTTATCCTGGACCAGCCCACCAGGGAGATGGATATCTTCGACACCTTCTTCCTCGTGGAATATCTCAGGAATTGGGCCATGGATGGCCGCGTCGTCATCATGTCCCTCCACCCACCGACTTATGAAATATTTGCTATGCTTACTAAGGTAATTGCATGTTTTTTTTAATTTGTACAACATCGGTATCAGTGTTTTAAACAATTAATTATTTCAGGTCGTATTAATATCCGCGGGCAGGACAATGTTCAGCGGATATAGAAGAGACATGTTGCCATATTTTGCTTCAATCGATTATCCTTGCCCTGCTTTCAAGAATCCATCTGATTATTATTGTAAGTGTTTTCATTAATTGGTTAAGAAACGAAAAGAAGAAACGTCCTAATTAACTCAATTTCACGAGAAAGGTTCTTAAATTACTACAATATTAAATTCAATCAAAGTTATGGGTGTCAGAGTTTAATCCGGCTTCTATTATTAACAAGAGATTAATCAGAAGCCAAGAATTTAAATTTTCCGGAAATTGTATATCCAATATAATGTTTACTGATTCTTGCGTTTGTGTTCCAGTGGACCTGGTGACGCTGGACGACCTGTCTGCGGCGGCCATGTTGGAGTCGTCGGGGCGCATCGAGGCGCTGGCGAGCGTGTTCGCGAGCACGCAGGCCGCGCCCGAGCCGCCGCCGCCCGTGCCGCTGCCCGCGCCGCTGCACAGGCCCAACGTTGTCATGCAAGCTTTTGCTCTTGTCGAGTAAGTAGTTAAAGAAATTGTTCCAAATAATGTTTTGTAGTGAATATAATAATGTCCACATCTAGTTTTACCACTGTAGACCTTTTACTCGTTTTCATTTTGTACTATTACTGAATAAATCTTGGTACAAAGTTCCCGGGATGTACTAGACTTTTATTGTTTTCAGGAAGAGCTTGCTGTACACACAAATGACGACTCTATCCAACGTGATAACCAGGATACTGTTGGCGGCGGTCATGTCGCTCATCATCGGCACCATCTTCTGGGACCTCCCGTCTACTGACGCTAAGGTGAACTACGAAAACTGAATAGGCTAGGATTAGTGCATAGGAAACAGTTTGGCGGTGGAGGAGATGTATAGGAAGGGGAAACATCCTCCGTCAATTAAGCGTCTATGGGCAGCGGTCGCTTGGTCATTTTGTCGGATTCATGTGGCCGTTTGCTCGTATGTCATCTTATGATATAAAAAAATAAGTTTTGACGCTTCCGCTTCTAATTTGACTTAATCGCAAGGAATAGTTTATTCAGAATTGTTTTAGAAATATTATTATTGTCGCAGTTGACTCAAAACGACCGTATCGGGTTCCATTACTCCGTGATGTGCGTTTGCGCGTGGCCGCTGCTGCTGTGGCTGAGCGCGCGCGAGGCCAGCGCACTCCGCCCGCACGTCGAGAGAGACATCGCTGTTGGACTCTACTCCAGGACTTTGTTCATCTTGTTTGATGTATGTAGCATTATTCCGGACAAAAATAATTAACTCGTCATGTTTAATTCAACTAAACTTGAAGAATATATTTAAATTGTGCATTTAAACTCATTAACGAACTATCCAAGGTACACGATAAACCTTTTTGCATTATGAAATAGTTTTCGTCTGCATTGCGTCTGTGTGGAATTTAAAAACAAACAAAAGCAAGTAACCAAAGTGTTCTTTCTATCTATCTGCATCTATGCCAAATTTTATAGATATCTGTTCAGCAGTTTAGGCTACAAACTCCAACAAACATATAAGTAAATATAAAACTTTTGCTTTTACAATATTAGCCAATATTAAATGTTATTTTCATTGTTGCAGCAATTCCTGGAGCTATGGTCTGCATTCTTGACGTGGCTAGCGTACCTGGTGCCGAGTTATGCTATGAGCGGCCTCTACACGCAGGCGCCTGGCTCTTATGACGGCTTCTATATTTACTTAGGTACAAATCTAATTTCTGAACCATTCAAAAACTAATGAGGAAAACCAACATTATTCAAGGATTTCTTTTGTTTCGCAGGTTACATGCTTCTATACCTGATCAGCATACAAATGCTTTGCCGAGCGATGGTGTTCCTAATTCCAATGGAGAAGACTGCATCTATCTTATCAGGACTTGTACTTCTGCTGACCACTTTAGTGAACGGCGTGATGTTACACCAACACGATCTGCCGTCGTACGTCAAATGGTTGGAGTACGTGTCGCCGTCAAGATGGGTGTTGCCAGAGATATTGCAACGAGAACTTAGTGAAACTGCACTCAGAAGCAGCATTAGTAAAGATATTAGGTGTACTAATAAACAGGTTTGTTTTACCGTTTTTTTTTAAATTTTAGTAAGTGTGAAATAAAATAATTGGCGAGATGAAGACATAAAAAGGAAAGTAATAAGATGAAATGTAGCTAGAAAGGTGGAGGAGGACTGAAGAAAGTATGGATGGATTGTATGAAAGCTTTGCTTGAGGGTGTAAATTCAGATATTAAGGCTGACAGATGTGTCTGGAAGCATGATGAAATAATAGACAAAATACACGCGTTACATAACTATGACTGTCAGAAATCACTACTTTTAGGTAACTCCGGTTTTTAAAACTCAAAATGACATTTCAGTAGACTAATTAGTCTTTTATTTTCAGAGACCTTATCAAGATATAATAGTACCATGTCCACCACCGAATGGAACACAAGTGCTGTCAAACTACGAGTACTTAAGATCTGAAAACATATGGGAATGGGACGAACACAGCTTCCTCGTAGCACTGGCGCTATTCTACGCAGTGTTTGCTATAATCGGTATATTAGCGTTTGTGTTTGATTGCACGAAATACGTCAAGAGTAAAGAGAGGAAGTCGCTTAAGGGTCACAAAGTTACTGTGAACACTCCTTAACACGTTCTGCCGAATTATCTGGTGTTCATTACCATACAAATCATACTAGTATTAAATGTATTTTATGTATGATGTTGGTCGGGTGTGGTAATTTTATCTTTTAACGAGAAAATTCGTAAATCATGTCAGAGTCGGCTTATTAATTGATTTTTTTAATTGAATTTTAATAATAGCGATTGTGTCGAATATTTTTTAAGAAAGTTGGCGCTCACTTAGTTATTTATTTTAAGCATTCGATTGTCATATTTGGTGCTAAATATACTAATGTTTAATTGATAGATTTAACAGAAATGTTATAAGATATTTGCTGGATAATGTTGATATTAACGAAGTTATAGACTTGAAATTATGTCTTAATTTAGAAGTAGGTTATTGAAAGATTTACGTTCGAGAGTGAAAGTAAAATAGATCATTGGAAAAATTTTGCGTTTTAAAACGATATTTACAAAAAAAAAAACAGAAAAAGCTAAAATTGTTTACTACAGTTAAAAAATCTTATTTAATATGATTAGTTTTTTTTTAGGTCTGATTTTTAATTGCCATTCAAACTATGGTATGATTTATTTGAAATATTTCAGTGAAAATAATGTACAAATAACTTTTTTCTCGATTTTATTAGGTTTTAATGAGAAAATAAGTAGATATTGAAGGCTGACTATTATATTGTCTTCCGTTAACACTAGAAAAATGTATGTGCGTAGTTATTTACTTTAACATAGTGCCTTAATTACTTAAAACATATACTTAACTCTTACTTATGTTTTATTATATTGTAATTTAGTAAATAAAAGTATCTATATATTACAATAAGTATTTTGTAAATAATCGAGTGCCGAATTTATATGAAAGTAGTTAACATGCACTGCCTTTTTGAAAATGCTCAGTAAAAATTGAAAATTAATGTTTTTTATTACAATGCAATATAATATTAATTATTAAATTTGTGGAGCCATAATAATGAAAAAAATAATAATTGGTAAGTTACCTTAATGTGCGGAGAATCGTGATAATGAAATAAAAAATTATTTGTAACTATTTTTGTGAATTTTTATTTAATAAACCCATATTTACACGTGACAATATAAATACCTGATTAATTACTAAACAACAAAGACAATAATTATTACCAATTTTTACAACACATGACATAAATTAACAATGTTTTATTAAAAAAAAAAGAAAAAAACGACACAAAAATTAGTTTATTTCAATAAATATATTATAATTCCATATTTACTTACAATATTTTAACTAATATGGAATGGCTGATAATTTTTTTTTAATATTTTTTCTTTAAATACTTTCTTATAAATCTCGATTTAATAGTTTCGCAATTATTTTGTGGTTTAGATTTACTGTTAAATTCTGCACATTTTAAAATAACATAAGCTTGCAATTTTATTATAGTTTGATAATTTCTGCAAAAACACCCAAAAATGTGTGTGCATTTAGCTACATAGTTTTCATGTATCTACAAGTACTCTATATTTCGATACTTAATTTATTTTTATTCAATTTGTATAATTATTCCTTGTCTATTGCATATGATTTTTATTACCCGAGTAATATTCATATTGCTTATTTCCCAACAAGTTGGAGACAAATTACAAAGTAAATTGTAAAAAAATGTATAATTTTTTGGAAAAAAAAAATTCATCTTGTTTTTTTTCAAACTTCACTTAGTAGGTATTTTCACACCGTTATATTGCAATTCATCTTTTCATTTAATAATAAACAACATTATTTTTCTAAATAATACAACAAAAAATATAACAAAAAAAATTTTTTTTTTTGAAAAATCTATATTTCATCTTATATTACTTAGAAATAATAAATTATTTGTGAATCAACTATCACCGGAGTCGGAGTGGAACAGCTGGTGGTACCTGAGGCAGATGTCGCAGACGCAGGGCTGGCGGGGCAGCGGGCGGTGCGGGCGGGCGCGCGCGCCGCGCGGCTCCTCGATGTAGCGGCTCTCCACCAGCAGGCGCTGAATGCGCTCCTCTTCGGGTAACAACGCATTCACCGGCTCGAGCTTCAGATTGTGATCACTGGTTCTTGAACTGGTTGGAAAAATCGTGAAAAAAGTACAGAAAATAAAAAAAAATTGCTAATATTTTAATCTGAAATTAAGGAATTAAAACATAGATCCTGGTAATGGTTTATTGTCTATGTTAAATAATTTAAAGCTACGGAATCTGTGAAAATATGAATTTTACACGTAATATACAGATCTACTAGAGTGTCGGTGGCTCAAGTGCTTAACTTGATTTGTAATTTAGTGGTCCTGGATTGGAATTGCGCCAAGCATGTGATTTTCTATTTACCTACGAATTTTACATATTCCTACGGTGGAGAAAAAAAATACCTGCACATATCGGAGAAAAAATTAAAAAACTAATATGAAGTCAACCCGTAGTGGGCCAGCGTAGTTGGCTATGGCCTAATCACTAACTAAGGGTAGGCAGCGAACCGATTACGTTACATACGCTAGCAACTTGACTACAAATGACATTTCAAAACCAACACAAAACTACTACCATACTATATTCATCTATTTATTTAATTCTTTTTACACTAAACTTCACATACTTAAACAAAGCTGCGACAAGATTGTGTACTGACTATAGACTTCGTATACCACTGTTTTTATTATGCATTTTATAGTACTGATGATTTGTCTCATGTCGAACATATATGGAACTACCCACAACTATGACATACTCGATATCATCATATTCATCTTTATTATCATCATTGGCGGGCGAGGCGGGCTGCCAGGGCGTGGCGCTCGCCTCCACGTTGTAGACGTGGTAGGGGCGGCGCGCGCGGCCCGGGGAGCGCCGCGGGGACCGCGAGTGCCCCCGGAACCTCCTATCCGGGAGGTAGATGCTTAAAAGTTTCGTAACTTTTTAATTCTAGTTTGTATAAATAACTAGAACTAGATTTCATCTTATTTCGCTTCAATTTCCTAATTTTATAAAATGTGGGTAGTTTGAAATTTCACTATTTTTTCAAATACCTGATATTTAAAGCGGGGACACAGTTTCGATTATAGAATAATTGTTGTTTGTTTGAATTTCCGATTGTTTCGCAGCCAATTCAACTGTTTAGTTGCACAACTAAAAATCGAGTAGTGTGCGCACATTCATGGAGACTCTTAGGAAACAAAGCGAGACTAAGCAGTTGTACGATAGTTTAGTCAGAGGTGTCACGCTCTTAATAGGGAGAAAGAATAATTTATATAGTGTTACAAACATTAAAGCATTTAACAAAGCATATGAAATGTCTGTGTAAAATAATCTTACTTTGATACATAGCCCGATTCTTTCGGTTGAAAACTGGCGCAAGATTTCGTCTCTATTGACCGAGACCGCGATCTGACGTTTGTGAATGGACCTCTTCCATAGCACCTGGCCCTAAAATGGACAAAAATAATATACAAATACAAATGACCCTAACATGCATTTTGCTACTTTTTTAAACTACCCACCTTTATGGGTAGACAAAAAACATCGGCTATATACAGAAAAATTCATAAGATAATCTTTACTTATAACTAACTAGCTTTCGCCTGCGACTCCGTCCGCATGGAATTAAAAAAAATTGAGTATTCTGTGTGTTCTTCTCGAACTCTACATCTATGCCAAATTTCATTAAAATATGTTCAATAGTTTAGGCTACACACTCTAGCAAACATCCATCCATCTACACTTTCACATTTATAATAGTAGTATGAATTATGTAAAAAAATACCTAACATTAGTATAGAAGTAAATGTCTATGTCTAGTGTCTACATACCTATGGTACAATGGAGAATGACAGACAGGTTTCTGTCTAGAACCGTCTGAATCAGGCACTGTCTCACAGTTACATACTGGCCCACTTGTCACTTTATTCTTCTGGTTTAATATTTCATCAATACGAACTTTGGTAGATATCTCTATCTTAGGTGATAAGATTCCCTGAAAACAAAGATAATTATTCAAATTATTGCCGCATGCTTGTTAATAGTTACAATTTATTTCATATGCAGTATCATCATTATAATAATGAAATTATTAAAATTGAATTGAACAAAGTTCAAAATAGTTTAGTGTGTTTTTTTAATAAAAGTATAAATAAGCAATTGCTAGGGGGATGGACGACAGAAAGGGGGCCCATTTTGATGGTAATTGTCCACCCTAGACCACCCTACATCATCAGCTGTGGATGCCATTGATTGCAGATGTAATTCAAAACTTTGGAAATAGACACTACATTTAATCTTTTGTAATATAAAATAATCCATATTTACAGGAAAGCCTTTTGTTCTTCGCATGAGGAGATCAACTCCATCAGTGGAACAAGTGTTGGGCGGGAACAAGATGTCATTAAGAGCGCCCAAGTATTGCGCTAACAGCATACATTTGTCTGAATCACAGCTATCAGCCCATTGCACCAACTCACAATATATTGTTTCATTTTCTGAAAAATGTACAATATAGTACAAAATAATACTCAGAACATGTAGGAGAAAGATCATACATGTCTGCTGTTGCTGAAGTTAGGCACATCATACTAATCATACTAATATTAATATTATAAATGCGAAAGTTTAGATGGATGGATGGATGGATGGATAGATGGATGGATGGATGGATGTTTGTTAGACTTCGTAGCCTAAACGGCTGAATGGATTTTGATGAAATTTGGTATGGATGTAGAGGATAGTCTGGAAGAACAGATAGGCATATTTGTTTTTTTTTTAATTCCAGGCGGACGGAGTCACGGGCGAAAGCTAGTTATAAATATTTAATTAACAACTAAATAAAACAAGGGCTACAAATAGTTAAGTCCGGCTTGAAGGATCATTTGTTAATGCATTGATAACTTGCAACACTGTTCTTGTTTGTCAAAAGGTCTAATTTCATTAAATAAATTGTCTTGGTTAGATCACAATGGAGGAATGTATTTTTCTTAACCACATACAGGAAGTAAGTGAATGAACGAAATAAAAAACAAAAATTGCCTTAATAATGTTGCAGTTGCAAATATTATTGATTGGTGTTCGATAGATGACACTTACTTAATAAACAGCAAATATTGTTGAGAGCACAAGTCTCCCGAAATCGCTTCTGGAAATAGAAGACATCTTTGAACATGAGCGGGAAGACAGGCGGCAGCATACATGTCTGATAGCTTGTGCCGAGTGCAAACACGATTAATGACACTCGACCGGACTGGCATAACCATACACCTGGACATGATACCTAGAAACAAGTCCAACATTATTACCACCTACTAAAATGTATAAATCAATATAGTATTGAAATTTTGCAACTTTCTCTTACCTTTTGTACATCGACTTGAATTGTTAACTCTATAACTTTTGGCATATTATATTATTACTATGAAATTTGATCATCCTTAAACATATTTACTAAACAACTTTTATTACATGAATTTATGGCACCTCAAAAACTAAAAGATTTTCAATAAAGTTTAAGTTTTACTCCAATGTTGTGACATAGCGTTGTTATGGTAACTGGTTGCTGTCGTTTAAAACAAACAGCAGATTATAAATAATCGATTTCTGAGAAACAAAGTCAACAAAAACTTAGACTTAATTTCAAGGTTTTTTTTTTTTTTGCTTCTTTGTCTCACAGTATAAATAAATAAGTTTAGTGTAAATAAATAATTAAAAATTACAAAACACAGCATATTTGCACGCGAACTAAAACATAAATATCATCTTTCAACGTTAATTTGACATTGTCAAAAAGACAGCATTATTTCGCGCAATTTCGCGCTAATTTTGGAAATCTAAAGCTTTTAAAAAGATTTTGAGTAAATATTATAAAAATAATAAAACAAAATAATTCTACTTAATTATAATGTCCACATCTAAGGTCCCATCAGTTGTTCATTGGTTTCGTTTAGATTTACGTCTCCATGATAACCTTGCATTTAGAAATGCAATCAACGAAGTAAGTTACCTAAAGACTAAAGATAGTAACTGTTTTAACTAAACAAATCGAATCACATGTCTATTCACCATGTTTTTCATTAATTTCAGGCTGAAAATCGCAAACATATTCTCAGACCGATATACTTTTTGAATACTGAAAAAATAAATTCCCAAATGAACAGATTACGTTTCCTCTTACAAAGTTTACAAGATTTAGACCACAACTTACGGAAATTAAACACGCGCTTATATGTTTTTAAAGGTAAAGCAATTGATTGTCTTCCAAACTTGCTTAAACAATGGCAAGTTAAATTTTTAACTTCACAAGTAGACATCGATCCAGAAATAGTAGAACAAGATGAAGCTATCGAAAAAATTGCTGAAGAATTGGATATATTTATTGTTAAACGCGTTCAACATACGGTATATGATTTTAATGCTGTTTTAAAAAAGAATAATGGAAGTGTACCAATGACATATCAAAAGTATCTTTCATTAGTACAGGATATACAAGTTAAAGAAATAATTCAAAACAATAAACAAATATCAGATTGTTGTAAACCATCAGATTTTAACAGTAATGATTTTGATGTCCCATCACTGGATGAAATTGGTATTGATGCATCTAATTTATCTGAATGCAAGTACCCAGGTGGTGAAACTGAAGCATTAAAAAGACTTGATATGTACATGTTGAGGAAAGACTGGGTTTGTAAATTTGAAAAACCTAACTCTTCACCAAATAGTATAGAACCTAGCACAACAGTTTTGAGTCCTTATATTAGTCATGGTTGTCTTTCAGCAAAACTATTTTATCATAGATTAAAACAAGTAGAAAATGGTAGACCTCACACAATGCCACCGGTCTCACTTCTTGGACAATTGATGTGGCGAGAATTCTATTACACCGCAGGTGCGGGGACTGAGAATTTTGACAAAATGGTGGGAAATAAAATTTGTACTCAAATTCCTTGGGGACAGAACCCTGAACACTTAAAAGCATGGGCAGATGGTATGACAGGATATCCATTTGTTGATGCTATTATGCGTCAATTAAAACAAGAAGGTTGGATACACCATTTAGCTAGACATATGGTTGCTTGTTTTTTAACAAGAGGTGATTTATGGATTTCATGGGAGGAAGGGGCTAAAGTGTTTGAAAATTATCTTTTAGATTATGATTGGTCATTAAATGCTGGCAACTGGATGTGGCTATCTGCATCAGCTTTTTTCTACAAATATTTCAGAGTATACAGTCCTATTGCATTTGGGAAGAAGACTGATAAAGATGGCAATTATATAAGAAAATATGTCCCAGAATTAAAGAAATATCCATCAGAATACATTTATGAACCATGGAAGGCACCAAAATCTGTTCAAACGACTGCTGGTTGTATTATAGGCGTGGGATATCCTAAAAGAATAGTTGAGCATGATAAAATTCACAAAGACAATATTCAAAAAATGTCACAAGCATACAAGGTTAATAAAGAAAGAAAAGCTATGAAGAGGCCAAGATCTTGATATAATGTGTTGTTTTTATTAGTTATTTTTTATTTGCCATCTTTTAACTGAGATTAAGTAATATAATTAAATAAATATTTAAAGTTAAAATTAAATCTGATCAATGTTAAACTGTTTTCTTATACTGATTATGAATCTGAATCCCCTTTTATTACCTATTATTTAAAAAAAAAAAATTTGTTTTGAATGGAACTAGAGTGGTACATCAAGATTTTAATTTTCTCTATATAATACAAATAAAAACTTTTGGAGGAATAGAAACAGTATTAAGTTTTAAACTTAAATCTATTCTAATATTAAATTGACTACATTTGTTATCTGTTGTGTTTGTCAATTGATGAGAGTGACAGAATTTTTTGTCAATGTCAAATATCGTTGAATGTCAATGAAGCCAAAAAGGGCGTCATTTTAAAATTAAATTTTTGATTAAACTGTTTGGGGAAGTTCTAGCGTGCTGAAATTACTAAAATGTTTAAAAAGAAAATCCTTATCAATGTGTCATGGCCGTGGTATGTGAAAATATAACCGTATAGTGCAATTAGGAAAAATATCTTCAAGTAAGTGCATTCCGTTGCCTTTCGATTTGTTTTGTTATCGAAATTCTACTTTAATCGGATGTTGCATTAATAGATAAAATCAATATATGCTATACATCGGTCCTATTTCTTTACTTGTCCATAATGTTACTCGGTTAAATAGGTTACATGAAAAAAAAAATACAACTGACTTATGACCTTTTCATTGTTAAAAATGAGTTCATTTTACTACGCTATAGTATCTCATTAATAATCATAGTAGTAAATGATTGATTTAAAAAAAGTTTATTAGTTTATTTTAAGTGATTCCATGGCTTTCGCATACCTGATTAATGAATTAATGAAATTTTATTTAGTAGCTCACAATTCAACATAAGTTCAAGTTATTTTAGTACTCTGATTTTTCATTTTACCTACATTCTGCCACCAGAAGTGTATTGTTTGATTATCATATTATTTTACGCTCAAAACCTTACCATTTACAGTACAGGCTAACTACCAGTCATGACTACATACTATGCTTCTTGAAGTGCTGTTTTTATACTCTATAACAATATGGATTAAAATTGCAATTTTTTGTCTATAGAATCTACCTCATGTTTATAAAATCAGTGGACTATTACATATAACCATTACTAATATCTATAGTAAAAAGAAAATCATATCTGATAAAGATTGTGTGTAAAGATAATGCTGTGATTTCATAGTTCTCATTAACTGGATATTATTGCACTCTTATCTATAGATATAACAAGATATTTATATATGACCATTCTAGAAATGACATCAAATATGATTTATAATTTTGGGGTAGTAAAGAAATGTATGCTTTAAAATATCTCTGATGGTAAAATATTTTTATATAAGAATGGTGAAAAATACCTAAACATGCCACATGGTGATGTACAAGCAACAATTGACATATTTTTTTTTGTCTACAGTTGTCACAGACATGTTAAAATATTATTAAAACATTTTTTTCCTTTCCAAGTCAAATTTGCCTCCCATTCCCACTAAATCTCATTAGAAAATTCTTTCAATTTACTTCTACCAATAATGTTACTATTGCTATTATATATTACACTTAATTACTAATTGTAATCTAAAATAAGGATAGATTATTGTCTCATGTTTTATAAAAAGTTACCTCAGAACAAGTATGGACCTGAACTAGCTAAGTGCAAGCTCTCCAAGTCATAAGTACCTAAAACTGCAATTGTCCAATTGTCGCCCCACTCTCTAACACTTATCATGATGGGGTAATAGTGTTCTGTCAAATGACTTCCTTCTTTAGAAGGTCTGAATTAGGTGATAGGGAATTGATTGTCAGACACATCCTGACCGCATGTTGCAATCTGCATAGGTCACATTCAAATGTCCCTCATATAATTGGTGCATTGAATAGTTTTGTACCTAGTAGTCAAAGATTAAACAAATAACAGAGGTGATGTTTAGAAAAAACTGACTTATTTAACAACAGTAATAACTCATTAGATTTATTTCCTATATGTAGATTTTTTGATGGAAATGTCTATAGATTTTTAGTTTTAATTTTTTTTTAATGTGTTACAATATCCTTTATGTTGACCATCAAGTAAGTGTACTTAACAATGATTTTCATTCTAGGTACAATGAGGCCGGATAGATGAAAGAAAACTGAAAATTTTACATACAATGTTTGGTTGAGTAGGTAAGTTTGTATAATCCATCATAGAATGTGTATTTAATTGCTAATAGTAGTTTTCATGTCTTTAATTTGTTCAAAATAATGAGTCCATCCCTGTAAAATGTTTATTATCTACCTTTCCATAAGATACTTTTTTAATATCTGATGTCTTCTTTTATTGGTAACTAGCTCAAGTATAAGGTTTAAAAAAAAAATAAAGTATTTTTCCATCAACCATATATCAAATTTATTTACATTGACCCAGTTCTGTATTTTTCCATTAAGTAAAATAAATAAACATACTATCAATGATAATGACAAGTCACTTCCGTTTCGCTTAGTTTTTTCTGCTCAAATTATTTGTCTCCAAGTCTCACGGTTAACGTAGATTTTGTAACGTATTATGTATAGTATGAGAGGAAATGATTTAATGTCTGTTTGTAGCGATAAACTAAAAAACTACGATACTGTCAGTAGACATGATTCATTATTACTGAGTATATTTATTAGGCACTAGAATTTTCTGTAATTCCGTGCGGACGAAGTCGCGAGCAGTCGCTAGTTCAAAGTATTTTGCTTATACTTGTTTTTTAAATGGTGTGAATCTTATTATTTGATCTAATACGGGGTTTCGAAATTATCTGTGCTTATGTCAGCAATTACAGCATATTTTTGAATAATTATTTTTTTAATAAAAAGCCCTACACTTGCGTCACGCTTTAGGCTATATATTTTAACGCCATTAAACTTAAGGGGTAAATATTTTGGATTAAAACCCTAATAGGAGACAGAGACCATAAGTTGTTGCCAACATCAAGGAAGCAAGGTAGTAATGGTTTGTCATCATGTCATGTCATTTTGACATTTGCAATTGATAATTTGACACATGTAAACAATAAAAAAAAATCATAATTTTATGCGAATGAAGTCGCAAGGGAACAGCTAGTAAATAATAAAACTAAATTTTCATAATTTCATGCGGATGAAGTCGCACGGGAACAGCTAGTTTATAATAAAATCTAAAATTTTTATTTGATGTTTTTTTTAGTTTCGACATGGAATACCGGCGTGAAGCGTAACCTAGGCGTACGTAAAATGATGATGCAACTTTATACATTTTTTTCTAGACGCGATGACGACACCGCGGCACGTGTCTGATTTATTTTAAAACAGCCGCCTAGGTTCATATCAGTGACCTATTTAGTATTTTCGAAACTGTTTCGTTGATCTAAACATGTTTGATGAAAAGCTGAATATGCTCCGCTGTCCTCGGCGATTTCACCCGGCTGAGTAACATGTTTGTCGCGCACTTGTAAGTTTATTTTATGCATGTAACGGCTTACAGCTTAAACTACCGAGCCGATTTTAATGAACCAGGTGTCATTCGATTTGTCTTCTTCTCCGAAGTGTTATAGGGTATATTATATCGGCACAAAACACCTACAGGGGGCGTGAGATTTATAATTCTAAAAAAAGAATGTAAAAAAATAAAACAGTTAAAACCTCACTGACATTGCATTTCCAAATAGTTTTTCGATTTTTTTTATTATGTTCATCTATTCATTTAGTTAGTCGGGTCTTTTTAATAAATAGCCTTTTTAATAATAACACATGATGACAATACATTCTTCTTTTGGTAAAAGAAAAACAGAGAACTGTCTGGAACTTATATCCAGATGCTTTTTTTATTGGTGGGTAAAACCAGATTGGGTAATACCAAACAGTTATCTCAACCTATATTTAGGTACATCATATGCCTAAATATTTTTATTTAAATTGTTTAAACTTTCTTGAGATATTATTAAACGGGTAGGGTCTATTTTCCGGTGGCGGCACCGACTTTGTAGGACCTAGGTTAATTAGTTACTTTGCGTCGAGTTCATAATGTGTTTTATATTTACCCACTCTAGCAATTATTTTTATTTCAAGCTTAATCAGTTTATTTGATTCCCCTTTACCCTTTTGTTCGAGTAAAACACTTTCAAATTTCCCACTACAGAAATGCAAAAAAACCTTTCTTGAAAAAGTTGTAATGATTATTTTTTTTATTATTATTAATTTATAATGGTGACAGAGATCTTTCTGAGTTTCCACCGCTAAAATACCCATTGTATATCTGATTTAGAAAAAAAATGAGAAAATGAAACGATGTTACGTTTTGACAGAAGAAAACCAAGATTATCTACAAATTTATTTAACCTACATTTCCTGATAAAAATTACACGATAAAAGTTATTTATATCGCGGATTTAAAAATTGCAATCGATGTTAAAATTTTTTTTATCATAAATATTAAATTCAGTGCCGTAGTTTGTTGTATTGCATTTTTGTACATAATACGGGCAAATCGTTTTCCTTCATACCACTTAGATTTATTTAAAAAGGAACTGTACATAAATGTTTCCTTTTTAGTTCGTTACAAGTTTAATACAAACGTTTGTAAATTTGAAATAGAACTTGCGCAATTTTATGCAATGTAAAAACGCAAGTCATTGCTTCTGAAGTAAGAGGCAATCTGACGTCATTTTTCATCAACTAACCATTATTAATGTAATTAGCAAGACAAGATATGTTTTTATGTCAAAGTCTTCAAGAGATTAATCTGGACGTATGTGACTTTTAATTGACCTTCGTAAAATCAGAATAGGCAATATTCGCGTCCTTACAAATGTACAATGACCCTAATGCAATACCGCGTTTTGTGACTACGAAGGTCACCCATGCCTTTTTTTGCCGAAGGGCAATGCTTTACGGATACTCCGTGCTTCGGGTCAGACTCGAGAGTTATGTGGGACTCTCCCCCCATATTGGGGGGCATACCTCACTAAACCCCTCCGTTCCCTCCTGACCATTGTGTCAGGCGCAACAGGATCGCTTTCGCTAAGGTCACCCATGCCTTGTTTGTCTAGTCTAATCTACTTATTGCTTTTACAACAACGATCTTTGTATAAAAGCTTGTATCGGTCGGACTAAAGCTTGTATAAAAGCTTGAACGGTCTTCCATCTGACTGCACAGCTCTCTCTTGTGCATTCATACATGTATGCATGCACGTTTATGGGTGCTCTATACCTTATGTTACAAATGAATTAAAAAACTCTTACAGGCGTGAAAAGGGAGCAACTCCGCGTTTCGCCTGATGAGTGTGGTGGCGGAGGCCCAATTAAAGTCGCTTTCTCTTATCACCCTTTTTTATATGGAAAGGATGGGAAGGGAAAGTGGATTTGACTGCGGAGGAGACGCATAGGAAGGGGACATATCCTCTTTTTGTGCGTCTTCTCCTTCGATTAGGGGTAGGTAACGCATCTGCAATTGCGGACGTCTATGAGCAGCGGTCGCTTCGTTGTTTTTGTGGATTCAGGTGTTCGCTTGTTCTTTTGCCACCTTAATGATATATAAAAAAAATCTTGTAATCAGGTTTCTCTTATACTCATTGCTTTTCAATCTACTGAACATTTTGACTGGTCTACCTTAAGCTGACATTTTAATTATATTGAAGGCAGCCAACTAATGATACATAGTAAAGTTCAATTAAAACCCGTTGCGACACGCGAATTGTCATATGTAAGTTAACTTTCTTTGTAAAAATGTAATACCGATGAAAAAAACTTTTTTTATAACTTTGTAAGATTTAGAATAAAAAAAAACATTCATTTTCTCCTCTCCCCCTCTGACTTCTCATTATGCAAAAAATGGTTTTATCATTTTGTTCATAGTTGTATTTTTACAGTTTTTAGCATTTTTTGATAACAATTAATGGTCGAATTAATTCATAATTATTATCTTACGCACGAGTTCAAACACGATAATGTAATTGTATCTGTAAAAATATGAAGGTCGGCAGATTATAATTTGTAAGTTTTTAGGTTATCTGCTTACCGCATCCAAAGTTAACACGTCCGAAACCTACACGGGTTAAATGTTAAAATAGGTGACGGGCCTATATATCTACAATAGGTATATACATGTATGTTTGTTTAACACATTTGAATTTATAAAACCACATTAGGATCATTTCGTAATAATAATGAATTTAACCAAGAATTTTCTTGGCAACGACTTACATGTGAAATAATTTTTATCTTTTTCTATGAATAGATATATTTTGTCCTATATTAAGTTCCCAGGATTAGTTTAGACGATACTTCATACTAATATTATAGGGAGGAAAGATTTGTATTTTTATTTGTAGAGTATGGTAACTACCTTGTACTTGTACAGTATAAAATCCTCACGACACGGGCCTGGCCGACGATAGTGTGAGGGTATTGGTATTTTCGGAAAGTGATTAAAGAAGTAAAAAATGATGTCTGATAGGATAGTGCAGATTGTTATATGTATATTTTTTTGAAATAAATAAATTGTCTTTTCATTTTTTCTATTTGACATAACTCAATAGTTATAAGCCATTCATTCACTATTAGAAAGGTACTTTATCTGTCAGTAACAAAGGCTGTTTTCTATGTTAGTTTTTAATTTCACGGGTACGAAGTCGCGAGCAATAGCTAGTCATTCATGTCTGTATCATTTTAAGATAATATTGTCATTGACAAATCTAAATCTAAAAATGGATTCAATAACATCTTATCGTATAAACGTTTAAATTTTTTTGTACGGTACATCGTATTATATCTTGCGATTTAATATTATGTACAGTTGTGCGGTTTTTAATAATAATTATCATTAAATTACTGCACCAAGTCTCGAAGTTAACGGTCTACTTAACTGGTATGTTTTTTTATGAATTTTTAGTTTTACGTCTAATGTATGTTATTTAATTAGCACTAGTTTGTAATTTAAGAAAAAATATCGTCTTAATATCATTAAATAATATTCCTGGGAATAAAAAAATAATGATACTAAGTACTTTAAGAAATTGTTAAACTGTTTATGGTAACGGTAGTCATAATTAACAACCTACCAAAAAAGTACTTCGACAAAAGTAAAAAATAAGGTAAAGAATAAAAAAAAAGATGTAACTACAAAGGCAACAAGGTTGCTGCAAAAACTACAGCAGCAGGAATTAAAGAAATTAATTTAAAAAAAAAACTACGAAACATGTTGGGACGATCTACTTTAGTAAAACTATACTCCAAAAAGGTCTGTTATTTGTAAATACCTGCAATAATTTATAATTAAATTATGTTGACTAAAATGTATCTATCATTGATTCGACGGTCGCATTTCATAGTTATTGCCGTTAGGCCAGCCAACCAGTAGTTGGAGGTGAGATTGGTTTGAGCTCTTTACACACTAAGACCACGGCGCATTCATGTATATTTTTAATACGTAAAGTATTTGGTACTCTTTTTCATGTAATTTAAAGTTCATACCACTGGAGTGTTTGACTATTTTTTAAAACGCTCTACTAAATTTTTTAAACGTTAAAAAGGGAATCTGATTTTAAAACAATTTAATCGATAAAGGAAATTCCACTAATTATAAAAAATGGTTGTCATACATTTATAACAATACTAGAGTGAGTAGCCTTTTTATTATTTTCCCTTTTATATTTCTGGTACGAGTTTACAATTATAGTATTTGACATTGCTTTGTCGTATGTACTTTCCATGTTTTTGATATTGAGACCTTTTAAATAAAGAAAAAAAAAAGAATTAAGTATATCTGATTTACTTATTTTGATGTCTTTCATTACGATGTCCTTACATAGCGTACTATTCTAAACTCTTGGGGCAATGTTAAAAAAATAATATTTTATATAATTTACCTCGTACTTACTTCGTCTGAGTCAAAATCTATCTAAATAAATGCACATAAATATTTTATATCACTATTGATTAATGTCGTGTCATGATAGACTTCGTGGTTCTTGGTCATATCGGGTCGGTGTCGTATCGTACCCGTAGTGTGTAATGACGCTTTGGTATAACAACACCGACTCTAGGCCGTCTGTTATCATTCCGTGAGGAGCAGTCTCCGTGAACGCATGTGCCGCAATTTGAACTTATAAACTTTCGATCGTTTCTTTTTTTAAATATTTTTTTAAAGTGTACTCGTGTTGTGCATTTCCAGACATATAATATTTTATTCTTCAGTAAGTTTTTTTTCTTTAATTGTAAAGTTTTATAATGTTGGTATTAATTTTTTTTTTATTTATTGATATGTAGCTTAATTTTAATACAAAAATATAAAATTTCGCCAAACTGCCAAAGCAGTTTGTTGGCGAAAACTGCACCCATAAACTAAACAACAGATTAAACTAACTAAGTTTAATCTGTTGTTAAAAAATCTATGAATGTCGTAAAAATGTGCACTTGAGAGTTGTTCCGGTTATTATTTTTTATTTCAAAACTTGATTAAGAATTGGTAGTTAAAACATATAATGGTTATTTCATTTTTTATTGTAAAAAAATAACCAAAAAAAAAAATTATTGTAGAATAATGAGAGTACAATAAAATTTATTGTGAGAGAACACTAACGAAAAGTATTTTATTGGCAAAAAAAAGTATTAATAAGTGTAAAAATTTCGTTTTAATTAAAAATAGATTATGAGTGTTGATTTTACCACACCACAACTTGAGTTGCAACTTTGATTTAAGGTATAGTGTTACTTAGGTGACAGTCTCTGTTACACTTGCGGCCAAAATTGGTGTTATTTGAGGTAGAATTTATATTTAATTCTCACCAAATTAGTAGTTAATTTCGTATTTGTCATAATTCTTTTAAAATCCACCATGAACTGTTTTAAAATTATAAAGTCATCTTAAGCAGTGTTTCTCGTATCAAGTAACACTTAGGCATTTCTGTACTCCAATTATCGACTCTGTCGGCAGTTAAGTGACGGTCCGTCAAGAATACAGCTTTCATTTACCATAGAGGACCGTAATTGCAATAATTATACTCTCATACACTGTTCCGTTAAAAGATGGTTTCTAATTTAAAGAAACCATAAAAGATATATTAGAATAATTATAAAGATATACTATTTATGACGAGACGATGGGGACATAAACCTGAAAGTGTTAAGAATGAATGTGGATGGTTACAAAGGAAGAGGAAGACCAAAGAAAGTATGGATGGATTGTGTGAAAGAGGATATGCTTAAGAAAGGAGTGGATTCAGATATGACAGCTGATAGAGATGTATGGAAGAGCAGCACATACTGTGCCGACCCTACATAAGGGATAAGGGCAAGTTGATGATGATGATGAAAAGATATATTACTAAAACCTTTGGCGTCGTAAAATAAAGACGGCTCTGTTTTTATTTAATTTTCTTTTTTTTGCACATATGGGCTTAAAATCTAAACAAAGTGTATTTGTTTTTCAATTATTTTAAAACGCTGTCAAACGGCGAATCAAATAATTTGTCAATGTTCGACGATAAATTTTAATTCGACGACTTTGAAATTTACTGTAATGTTGAGATCCGTCGTTGTTTTTCAATTATAGTATAGGATATTAAAAAAATAATGAATTTTCAAAATATTAACATAAGATTGTAAAATATCCTGTTGTCCTTTGAAGCGCGTGCTTCGCCGGTCATTCATCTGCGCCATGACTTGTATTAATCGTACAGAAGCTGCTCTTTGCAAACTATCTTAATGTAATAATCAAACATTGTCTGATTTGAATACAATATTTAGCCAACTTTTGTCGAATACAATGTCTTTTAACTCTTCAAAAGTAAAATGATTTGGATTTACTATCAGAAGTTTCAAATCTCAAAAATAGTCTCATCTTTTGTTTTGTTTTTGTTTCGAGGAAAATTTAGAGAGTAAAATTTTTCTGCTAGTTCTATGTAAATGACTTGTTTTTGTGTGCATGTCTGGCTTAAAAATATAGGACCGGGTCTAGCCGCGGCTGTAGTGCCTCTGATAATGATGTCCCCTTAACATATGTACAAAAATCATTTAACGGGATGAATTCAATGGGACTTCCAGCGTGATTAATTTAAACAAACCGCAGTTTACGCATGAAATGGTGGCACATAATTGCTGAAATCTTAATTTGAAATTTAAAACCTAAAGTACCTTTATAATAAGCATTTAGGTATAATAACAAAAACTTGTAAACTTGTAATAAGTCATTAAATTAAAATGGCATACAAATTCCAATATGAGTAACTTTTCTTTGGATAATGATTAATTACACATGAGTATGTAATTTTCAGTATTTAGAAATGACGTATGTGTAGTGTGGTGACGTCACTAGTACTGATGACGACAATGATTTTGCAGTTTTGCCCGCTATGCACTTTTGCCTGTAGGTTTGCAATTATTAATATCGGTTTGGGTTTTCCCCAACCGGTTAAAAAGTAAACCGACTTGTTTTTAATATTAAATTATAAATATTTATAGTGAGCAGGTTATCTTTATACGATTTTGTACGTTCCTAATTAGTGTATTTACCAAAAAAAATGTATTTGATGATTTCTTTATAATTGCATGTTAAATATACGTACTATCTATATTAATACTAATATTATAAATAAAGATTTTTATTTTTCTATGTATTTGATTCACGTAAAAACTAGGGGACCGTTTTTAAATATTCTTACACCATTAAAAAGCTACGATATTAGTAAAGGCGGATGAAGTCGCAAGCAACAGCTAGTAGTAAATATAATTCCTCTAGTTACGTAGATTCGTATTCGCCTTGCCTATTGTTGTATAACAACTCCACGCAATGCTTGTTTTGGTTCTTTTGTTAGGTCGCGGAATGTTAGACCATTTACTACGTGTTTGGTACATTGTTGCTTGTTAATAGCTTAGAGGTTTGATGGGTTTAGTGGTTTTTTTTTGTGTACTTCACCTTCACCTTGGTAATCGGTAGATTTACTCCAATGAGCAAATTTACCAGACGATAATAGAATCTGTTGCTCTTTAATTAAGTCAATTTCGTTAACGTAGTAAGTAGCTACTTACTTTTGATTACATGTTATAGCTAGCTGTTGCTCTTGACCTCGTCTTCGTGAAATTAAAAATAGTAAAATGTAGACTATGTTGCTCAGTGATAACGTAGCATTTTAATGGTGGAAGAATTTTTGAAATCGGTCAATTGCCAGTAGTTTTTGAGTTATTTCAATACATACAAAAATCCAAATACAAATTCTTTCTCTTTATAATGTTAGTACAGATAAGAGAAGGCCCTAACCCTCGTAGTTACTATTAGTTCAGCAGACAGAGCATCTACAGTGGTAGTGCCCGCTTTAACATTTTAGCACGAATGGGCCGGCACGCCCGGTGTAATACCACGACCACACAGAACACAGGCGTGAAATGGAAGCAATTCCGTGTTTCTTCCGATGAGTGTGTTGCCGGAGGCCTAAGTTAACTCCCTTTATATTTACCACCCTTTTCTTATAAGGAGAGGATGGGAAGGGGAAGTGGATTTGACGGTGGAGGAGATGCATAAGAAGGGGCAATATCCTCTTTATGTGCGTCTCCTCCGTCGGATAAGGGTAGGCAATGCATCTGCGATCGCGGATGTCTATAGGCAGCGGTCGCTTCGCCATTTTAGCGGATTCAGGTGGCCGCTTGCTCGTTTACCACATTATGTTATAAAAAAAGAGCCCCAATGTTCTTTGTCTATTTTTTTTTGAGCACCAAATTGCACCACAATTCGATGCTCAATTCAGTTCAATCTAATCTACGCTAATGTAAAAACTGTGCTGTACTAATCGTTTTAATCACATCAATAACATTTCGATTATTGTTTTAATTGGGCATTTGTTGTTTAATGAGGCCAAACAGATGGTTGCTGCTCACTGAATATATCTGATGGAATTATTGGTTTTACTTCTTTGTAGTGTTGTAATAAAATATACACTACTTGGATTTTTTAACAGGTTCCAGAAATGTAATATTAACTTTTATGTATTGTGGCTACTATCTACTTTTGTGATGGTTTCTGTTCAATTGAACATTAGAATTTTAACAATTGTTTTGTTTCTATTTGAGCTTGGATATCTAAGCGTAGTAGCGAATAAAATAATTTAACTCTTCCTCAATTTAATTCTTAATAAATGTAGATCTAATGTGTGGGTTAGTCACAGTTCCTGTATATTTTATGAAGTGTAATTAAATAGTATTATTATCGTGTGTGGAGATATTTATAGGTTAGTTCTCAGACGTCCATTTAGTACCTAAGTGGGCCGAATATTTATTAATCAGCGAGGAACCGGCTTATTGTATCCCAAGGTCATCTTGAATTCGTCCCGAACATTGGCCGCAGACTGGGACGGTTCCCAGTCTTCCCGACGTAGAAATCATCATAAAAAAGCATTAACACTAATAAAATACTAAAAGTTATGAGTGGTAAAATTTATTTTATTTAATTATTTTCGTCATTTTTCTTCCGATAACAGGTATATATTAGTTTTTCATTTATTTCAATAAAGTTGTCTTATTTTCTATTTATTATCATAAATTATTGCGTAACAACTGATATTATGTTGATGTTTTATTTTGTTTTGAAGTGAAGACTATTCGACCGCGTATTGTCGATAATCAAGTGCTCTTCAGTTTGTCTGTTAATCCTTTGAAGTAATCTCAAACTTTGCTATATCTTTATCTATTCTGACATCGGTATTTATTATGAGTATTTTGTTTCATCAAATATCATAGGGATCCATCATTAGAAAGATAGTGAGAAATGGAAATAGACTAGAATTCGGCCTCTACGTCATTTCCCTTACAGTTTTTATAGAGTTTTCATCCTCCAAATAACTCTATCCGTCATCTCAGTGATCACTCCCTTCTTGATCATGTCAACTTTCACGCAATCATCCATCTCTTTTTAGGTTCACCTCTACCGGTGTGGGGTACATCCACACTCGTAACTAACGTCCTTCTTGTTACATGCGATTCATCTCTCCTCATAACATGTCTTTACTATGCTAACCTTTTACTCCTTAATTTATCAACAACTGGGGTTATTCTCAAACTTCCTCTAATATACTAATTTCGTATCTTATTCGGCCTCCTACATGTTAACTTTAAACTATGTGTCGGTCAGTCACATAAAAGCAATTCGAGTTTGAATAGTTAGGTATTCATTCCATAATCAGATACGTCCGGTAATATTGTAGTTGATATTAAATTGGTCTAGTCTTTAGTCTAGTCTAGATTACGAAGTAGCTGACCGTAATCAGTTTATTGCTCATGCTTCTTGAAAGTGAATAAACCTAAAATATAAATTAAAATAAAAGATACATAATCATACTTCATACTAATGTTATAAATGCGAAAGTTTAGATGGATGGATGTTTGTAAGAGTTTGTAGCCCAAATGGCTGCACGAATTTCGATGAAATTTAGTATAGATGTAGAGGATAGTCTTGAAGAACACATAAGCTACTTACTTTTGTTTTTGTCCACGCGGAAGAAGTCGATGTCTAAAGCTAGTTTGTTATATTTAGCATTATTAGTGCTGTATGAACTACCTATATCGTAAATCTGCTACATTGTAATATACGGAAATACGCTACTGTTGCGTTACCTAGTACAAACGATTTAAATTGTCATTCGCAAACATTTGCGACTAGAATTTACAACCCAATTTTACGATCCCGCCCACAAGTTTCGGATAGCATTGAGCTAAAATTGATTGCAGTCTTCTTACATTGTATGTACTTCTATATTATATGTTATTTATTTAACACTAGCTTTCACACGCGACTCCGACATCGCAGCTTAAAAAATGAAGGAGTCTATGTATTTTGCTAGACTATCCTCACATTTATGCTACATTTCATCGAGATCTGTTCAGGAGTTTAGGCTACAAACTCGTAACAAACATCCATCCATCCATCTGAATTCGCATTTATAATGTTACTGAGATAGCAAGATTATGGACGGAATATTCCTTAATAAATTCAGATTTTTCTAAACACAGTCAAAATTGATTTCCAAAAAGCTGATTGAAAAAATTAGAAATGTCTATTTAATAAACAACTATTATTTATTTCAATATACTTGTGTATAGTATTTAACTGTCAGTAACAAATATAGTAAGTCCAGTGGATGTAAAAGCTTGTAAATTGCACGTCATTGCGGCGTGAAAGCGGATTTTCTCTTAAAAATGTTATCTGTTCTCATGTGATAATGATTGCTAAATAGTTGATAATTCTTAGTTCCGATAGTCTGTAATACTAGCTTTCGCCCGTGACTCCGTCCGCGTGGAATTAATAAAAACAAAAGTGAGTAATCTATGTGTTTTTCCAGGCTATCCTCTACATCTATACCTAATTTCATGGAGATCCGTTCAGCAGTTTAGGCTACAAACTCTAACAAACATCCATCCATCCATCTACACTGTCACATTTATAATATTACTGAGATTAGTGTTTAGGGAAATCGTTTATGTTATATCGACAAGGTATGGCATCTTTATATTCGATACATATAGTGTCGTTTTAATAGATTTTTACTGCAGTTGCTTTTTTGTATAACAGATCAAAAACCACACGCATATCTATAGAGTTTTAATTTAATACTCGTGACAAAAAAATCTCAAGTGGCAAAAAATGTTATGTACCATAATAACCCTCGAAACCAGTCATGTTCGTCAAAACACCATTACTGGTATAATTATGAACGAAAAACAGGTTTTTACTTTTTAGTTCGACAACCTTTGTAATTTCGGCAAGTCCAAGCGACATAACGAGTATATAAAAATTCCAAAATAATTATTTGTACCTTTAAAGTTTCTGAGAATTTTATACAACATATAATAAGGCTTGATCTCACTTTACTAATTTGCTTCGAAAGCTAGCCGGTACGGCATATGTACAGTCGCGCACAAATGTGTACAAAGTACAACGTAATAGAACGGCCCCTACATTGTAACCGATACATGCTATTTAAGATTTGCTAGCTAAGGTTTCGAGTACGTTGACTTCAGATCGTCTTACAGGCCAAAAATAAACTTGGTTCAGTGTGAAATAAAGTTTTGTAATATACTTTTTTTAATTTATTTGATTTCTTTGATTGATAGGTAGTATTAGAAACTCAACTACAGAAATTGAATTTCTCTTATCTTTAATTTTAAGATCTGCCTGTTAAATTAATGAAACAAAACTGAGTTTTCTATAATATTAATCAGTTATGCGGCTCCTTTTGATATTGATGCAAACAGTAATCTAAAATCTAATCATCCATGATTACAGATAATTAAAGATAAGTCAATTTAAATATAAATCACGAGCTGTTGCCTGCGACTTCGTCCGCGTGGTATTCGAAAACATGCAAACTATATAAATTACAAGAAGCTACGTATCCCTCGGGAACCGGACATTTCTCGGGGATGAAGCTTATCCAATGTGTACTCCAGACTTTGTTTTATATCTGTGCCAAATTTCAATAAGATATGTTGAACCGTTGCAGAATGATCGAGTAAACATTAAAAAACTAAATTAATGAATCCCACGGGAACCGTAACTATTCCCGGGATAAAAAGTAGCCTACGAGTTCTTCCAGCCTATGGTCTAAATCTGTGCCAAATTTCATGGAGATCCGTTCAGCCGTTTAGGCTACAAACGCTAACATCCATCCATCCATCTAAACTTTCGCATTTATAATATTAGTTTTATAATATTAGTAAGATTACCACTGTCTTTTATTTCGTCTTGAATTAAAAAAAAAAAGTTTTGCAATGCTTATATCGATGAACCTTGTTTATAATGTTTTTTTTATAGATAGAACAATACCTACTGAGTGCTTGTACATAGTATATTCATGGGAATAACTTTCATGCTATAAAAGGTTTACCACGTTTGTCGTATCGAGTGAGCGCCTGAGCTGATATTGAGGTGATAATAGTCTTATCGTTGGTGGAGCAGAAAACCGATCTTGAGATCGTGGATTCGATTCTCGATTTATAATTATAACAAAAGATTTGTGACTTTGTTCTCCAACATTCAACAACTTAGGGTCCTTCAAAAAGCAAGTCGTTCTTTTTCTCAAAGGTCGGCAATGCATCTGCACTAACTTTAGTGTTGCGAATGTCCTCGTTTGCTCCTTTATAAAAAAAAACTTGTTGGCTAAAAATGGATAGAAATCAAAGATGTTTTTAAATTTGTTTTCGATGGTACGCTATCACTTAGCTGATAGTTTAGTATTATAAGATAAGATTAAATATTCCGTCAATGAAACTTTAGTAGTCGTCATTTTCAATTGACACAAACCGATAAACAGTTTATTATAAAACCCTATTGACCTCCATTAATGTATATAGAATTCAAGCAAATATTTATGTATTCGATATCTGCAAACAAGACCACTGAACCTAAATGTCATTTTCTTCTAAGGTCATTGTCAACGTAAGGATATTTTTCTATTTCATCACTAAACCTTGTGTGATTAACTTCTTTGTCATATAAACACTAGAAATCATGCGTCATTTTATAAAATGATAAATATTGATTTTAATTTATTTATACGTCAAAGAAACAAAAAGCGCTGACATCTCAAACTTAGATGGAGAGTATTTTTTGACCTTTCCTCTAAAATATATTTAGTTTACATTTGTTTATATTAGTTTTATGATATACTAGGTTTGCATGAGACTTCGTTCCGCAAAAAAAAATAGAAAAAGCGTGTGATTAGTCTATTCTGTAGTGCTTCTGGTGTTGCGGATGTCTCTGTGCGTCGTTAATTACCTTGGTGTTCCTGTATCTCACTTGCCCCCTTTAAAATAATATGTTCTTCTAGACTATATTCTATATTTTTGCTAAATTCCATCTAGATTCGTTTAGCCGTTTTAGGAGGTAGATCCATCCAAACTTTTGCATTTATAATATTAGTGAGATCTTCCATGGAATGAAAACTTCAAATGTGTCTTAAATTGTGTACCGGTACAAAATACTTTTCAGTAGCATTGTTGTTATAATTTTCTTTTGTTATGCTGATTTTTATTATCAAAACATTTGTTGTTAATCTATAGCAATGCAGAAGTGTAACATAAAAAAAAAAACGGAAATCGAGTCGTATTCGTTTGAGTAAATTATCATAGATTTGCATCGTTTAGCGTTTGTATCTTACATTTGCATTAGAATTGAAGAAAAAACGACGTAGTTGTGCGTGCATTGAATAGCCTTTGAAGTAAAAGTATTTAACTTACTTAAAAATTAACCTATTGAACTGCACCATTATACTAAAGGAATAGACTTTTAACCTATTTTTGTAACCGAAAATTGTTACTTTTACGCTGTTGACTTTTGTCCGTGACTGTACTTTAGTTTTAAATTGCCATGTTAGTGTGTTTTACTAAGCATTAAATAATACGCTAAGGAAGATGTTAATCAGTCTGGATTTATAAAAGTTCTATACATTATTATAGGACGTGAAATCAAGTATTAAGCGTCGATTCTATTACAATTTGATATTTTTTTTACGTCGAAGTAAAATTTTTTAGTCGATATTTCTGAACAGTTATTATTCTATCACTAAGCGATTATAAAAATTGTTTTATTATTTAAGGTAGATCATTCACACATCACTCTTAATTGGTTCGGTTCAGTGGTCTCGTGCCTCAGCAGACTGACACGACGCATTTGCCTCGTGTTGGAAACACAACTTCTTTTGTTTATATGATTGACCATTTTAATTATTCTTTATACAAACGTTATCTAAATTTGATGTTTTTTTAATACGATTCGTATATCTGTAGGTTATTGTTTATCAATAGTTTCGTTGTTCATACGTTTAACTGCACCAATTAAAATGTCATGCAGATAAATTATGAACACAAATAGCGAGAAGTCGGATAAAATTTTAAGATAAATTGATTTGTCAATCAAAGATTTTTTTTGTTTAGGGTGATGAATTTGACAGTGTCGAATTCTTTAGAAAATCTTACTTCTTACTAATATTTTAAATGCGTAAGTTTAAATGGATGGATGTTTCTTAGAGTTTGTAGCCTAAACGGCTGAAGTGATCTCGATAAAATTTGGCATAGATGTAGAGGATAGTCTGGAAGAACACATAGGCTACTTCTGTTTTTTCTTATTCCGCGCGAACGGAGTCGCGTGCGAAAGCTAGTATACTATAATATCTTAGAAAAGTAAGAACTCTGGAGTAATTTACGTCTCTAAAGAGCATATTAGTAATTCATAACGTCACATATTGAGTGTGATGTCGCGAAAGCTCGGCCGCTTTCATTGAGCCTGACCGTGTCAAGATGCCGCGAACATTTAGCGACTTGTTAACGCAAGCTTATACTTTGCACGTTGCAGTGCGTGAAAGGAGGTCAAATGTGTAGTATTTATGCCGTTTGTTTATGGAAGCGTCAGTTTTTTAATTATAAAAAAACACTTGTAATGTATTGACAATTTACTTACGAAAAGAGACGAGGATTTAGAATATGTGTCTATTAAAGTTTAGAGATGACTGTGTCCTTTCGAAATACCAAAACTTGTTAATAAATTACTAAGTTTACCTGTTTGATGTTTGATTCTGTGGATAGATCTCGACACCACGCAACGTTTTATACATTTTATTGGTTTATTATAACAACGTTTGCATGTTTGATTTACATATATGTGATTATGTCTCTTAATATCTCAGTATCACGCAAGTTTGTATTAATTAAGATGTAAAGAACGGTCTCGTGCAATCCAATGTATACTTAACTTGATAGTGATGTGTTTTAGCGTCGGGCACGCGATTAATTTGTAATTTTGTTGCACATTGTAGTAAGATGAAAGTGAATTTAATTATGTGATTAATACTTGGATTAATATCGCTGTCGTCTAACAAATGACTGTTAGTATACATGTGTAGATTGTGCTATAAATGTTTGTTGTATTTATTGAAGTTGGATCACCTACAGTCCTATCTTAACGTACTTAAATAATAACGGCTAAGTTACTTTGGTGTTAAATGTAATAAAATCGTTAGTTTATTGTTAAATGTTCACATAGCTACTGTTGGTCTAACTACAAGTTGGAAACATTTTTTACGCCGTTTTAGATGATTAGCGGCGGTTATTAGTTACACTGATAATAAACTGCGGATAATTGAATTGTTCTAAACATTGCCTTCAGGATACAATACAGCGATAAAAATATCTTACAACATAGAAATTGTCTGAAAATATTGCTTTGTTCAATGGATTCATGCAGGCACGTACTGAAATAGTTGAGTGCAATGTTTTTGTAATTTCTTTCTATGAGGCAACAAATGACTGATAAACTGAGTAAAAGCCATTTGTATTACTTTACTATGTCAAGGTTTTCGATATAATAACATTTATTTATTGTATAAAACTTAGGTTGTTTCGAAAGATATTGTGAAACTTGTTAAAATATTGATCTTTAATATTATCTTTACGGAAATGTCAACTATTTATACTGTATGGGTGTTTACTGTTTTCGTACGAATTTTAACTGCTAAAAAATTTATACAATTATGTTTATTCGGAGAGAATGAGAGTTGTGATAATATTTTTGGAAGCCTTTCTTACTGTTACTTGGGCTACTTGGGAATTTTTTCATCATTGTCTCGTTATACCCACATCATTATAAAAACAATATATTCAATTGTATAGATACAGGTGTTTTGATATTCAATATGTTATTTATAATTCGAAAATGTCCCGCTGCTAGTTTGAGTCATGGAGGCAGTTATTGTCGAAAATTAGTATCACATCGAACACCGCTATTGTTTAATGATGTTTATAAACTACCCACTGTAGCAATGCTTCGATTTGATAACATATTTCGTATACTACTAGTAACTTTATTGCTATCTTGAACTTCAGTACTGTGTACGTTCTTGTTGAATCAATTAACCACTCCTTCCTCTTTTATGTCATCCTCTTAACCTGATATGACAACGCGAGTTTCTCCTTTATCTGTTATGCATTTGATATTCTTGGGCTTCCCATCTCTTCCCTTCTATCTTTCTTCTATTATGGTGGAAGGTAGTCGTATAGCGTTCAGTCTCAGCTTCCCCTTCAGCATCTATCAT
Source organism: Papilio polytes (assembly GCF_000836215.1). Lineage (NCBI taxonomy): Eukaryota > Metazoa > Arthropoda > Insecta > Lepidoptera > Papilionidae > Papilio > Papilio polytes. Next base: position 1,831,006 of record NW_013524901.1, read on the forward strand.
CTCTATTGCAACATTGTATATTTTTTAGTTATGACTTAATGTTTACATTTATTGATAGTCGATTTTTTTTGGCACACGGTCAAACTTCTGAAAGGAATGTAGATGGCCTGCATAAAATCACGCCTGGCCTTGATCTTGGATTAACAGATACATATGTTTCGCTCGGTTATTTTGTTTTAGAATAACTATTATATGATTGTACTTTAAGTGTGATTTGAAATCTTAAATATAATATATTTGTACTAGCAGTTTAAGATTGTTGTATATGTAAACAAGTTTCGTTATGATTCCTGGTTGTACTTGAAACCTAATTTTAAATTCTATAAGCATAATAAAAACGCGGCCTGAATACTTTCGGCTACTTTACATCAGCACATTCACGATGAAAAGTTTTAATAAACATTCACTACTGTGTCCTTGAAAGCTATTTTGTTAAGGTGTGTTTCTTCCACAGTCGATAGTTTTCGTGTTAGACTTTTTGTCTTGTAGGATAACTCCAGTTTTCATATAAAGAGTTCAGAAAAGGAATATATTTTTTCAATCTTGTCTAATATGTCTCATAATCTAGCGAAAAGTAGGTTTAAACGTCTTGCGTTGTCTGATCACCTCATTAAGGTAATGACAGGTTCTACTTTTCATACCTTCAACCTTATTGTAACAGCATAAGGTATATTTCAAATTGCGTATTGTACTGCACATTACTGATACAGATTCTGCTAGTTTTTGTACGTATTGTAAGTGTGTCGTTGAGCATCCGTGACTCGTTTTGTTCTATCATGATCAATTATACTCAGTTATGAGAGAAACTGGTTCTTCACTAGACGATGCTTGAATGTAATTTAACCGTGATCCTATTTTTTAATATGTGTTATAATAATGTTTTTAAGTAGGGCAGGTTGATTAAATTTGCGTATGTTTTTGCTGTTTAATGAATAATGCATTTCTTTAATTGGTTAAAATGGAAATTTTCGTATCAATGTTTCACTTAGGATTTTAAGAACTTTTTTTTTTTTTTTTCCGAAGGGGAATGCTTTCTGCATACTCCATGCCTCTGGG
>NW_013524901.1:1832558-1953666 GCF_000836215.1 Papilio polytes
CGAGAGCTGCGAGAGAACAGGGCGAACCATATCCATCCCGCAGCCCCCGCGGCCGCAGGATTTTAAGAACTGTTTTAAGTGTTAATTACAACTTTTTTTTAACTTTGTGACTAATTCGTAGTAGAACTTCAAGTTTACTACAACAACACCGTTAACTTTTAGTAAAGATTTAATTAAATATTATAAATATAATTTTAAGGACATTTCCCACCACTGGCTGATAGAGGCTCAGATAGTTTAAAAATGACGTCACTGTCAGATAAGGGAACAAAATCCGATATTTCCATCACAAATTTTACACGTTGGACTGATATCAGACAATTTGAATATGAAACAGGCCCTAAGTAATATTAATAAGTTAACAGAATTATTTTTACTATCTCTAAATAAACTCTCATCATAAGCAAGAGTACAAACGGTTCTGTATTTATTAAAGAGGTTATTCTATACGATGTATGTATGTTAGTTCGTTTTACATTCACGCGGCAAGTTCACCGATCTCATTGCCATTTGTGGCCGTGGATGTACCGGTTAACCGATTAAAACCTTTTCACACAAGCGATACTAGTTGTTATAGTTTTATATACATAATTGTATAAAATACTAACTGTTGCTCGCGACTTAAAATTATAAAAATACTAGCTTTCGCCCGCGATTTCGTTCGCATGGAAGTAGAAAGAACAAAAGTGAGTAGGTTATGTTTTCTTCCAGACCTTTACATCTGTATCAAATTTCATCGTGATCCGTTTAGCCGTTTAGGCTACAAACTCTGACAAACATCCATCCATCCATCTTTGTAGACATTTATAATTTTAATAAGATAGCCTATGTTACTTACAGATAAATTACCTTTTTATCGGTGAAAGAATGTTTAGAATCGGCCCAGTAGTTTTTTTTTTCATTTTCAATACATAAATAAATCAAAAAAAACTAATATTTCCTCTTTATTTTATTAGTATAGATGTTTTTCAGGTCATTTAAAATGAAGAAGTTAAACTTGGATGGTTTAGGTTTATCTTGGGTTTTGTGTCGATCAGTTTTTAATGTTTTAATTCCGCGTTACTAAAAGTACATAACCAGTTAGGGCAGTATTATGTAATCCAATCATTAATAATCATATTGGATTTAATATTTGTAGAGAAACTTTCCGCTTTTTGGCTCTTAGTTCTGTCAATGTCAATAAATGTACTATACGAGTACATTGCGTCGTTTCTTTAGACGATGTTTTAAAAGTCGTACTTAACACGTACATGTATTTTACTTTATGTGATTGTGTTATAGTTAAGGATGTTTTAAAATGATATACAAGCATTTGTTTTTCATAATATACGAGCAAAAGTAGTCAATGAAATGTTCATTTTAATGCCACGTGTTTTGTTATGGGTCGTATTCAAATACAATTAGCTATGAAGTTGTACAACCTCGTTTATCATATATTAGCTTCGTCAAACTGAAGTAACTAATGTAAATTTTGACTATATTCGTTTATAGTAGACTAGCTGTCGCTCCTGACTTTGTCTGCGTGAAATAAAACGTAACTGCCAATCTTATAGACCTTTAATAGACACCTAACGTTTACTCTGCGAAGATTTTTTAAATTAAATCCACCTTAATGACTATGAGTGTGGAAGGAAATCTAAGCGCTACTTCAGAATATATATCTGTACCTTTCATTCTGTTCCGTTCTATCTGGAGTTAGGTGGTGAACCATCGATACAACCATCTAAGCTTTATCGGTTACTAGCGGTTCCCGTGCGACTTCATCCGGATCAAATTATGAAAATTTTATTTCATTGTTTACATTTGTCAAATTATCAATAGCAAATGACATGACATGATAAACCTTTGCAATCTTGCTTTCTTGATGTTGGCAGCAATTTATGGTCTCTTTTCCACATTAGGGATTTTATCCACAATATTTACACCCTAAGTTTAATGTCGTGAAAATATAAAGCCTAAAGCGTGACGTAAGTGTAGGGTTTTTTTTATTGAAAAAAGGATTATTTAAAAATATGCTGAAATTGCTGATATCTTAGGCAACAAAGTGTGTGTTTACGCTTTATTACAATAGTATAGATAATAGTAATACGTGTCTCAATATTTACATATGTTAATAATTTAGTTTCATATTTTGTAGGACCTTAATAAATAATCAGTAATTTTAGTTTGAATCTTGGCAAGAATACATGGGTATTAAAATTATTCCTGTTGATGTTACTTTCAAGGCATATGCAACCAGGAAATGTGATTCCACATTTAGTAAATTACGAGCTGTTGCCCGCAACTTCGCGTGGTATTAGAAAACATACTAACTATATAAATTACAAAACGCTTCGTATCCCTCGGGAACTGGACATTTCTCGGGCATGAAGCTTATCCCATGTGTACTCCAGAATTTGTTTTATATCTGTGCCAAATTTCAATAAGATATTTTGAACCGTTGCAGAATAATCGAGTAAACATTATAAAACTAAATTAATAAATCCCAAGGGAACCGTAACTATTCCCAGGATAAAAATTAGCCTATTTGTTCTTCCAGACTACGCTGTAAATATGAGCCAAATTTTATGAAGATCCGTTCAGCCGTTTAGGCTCCAAACGCTAACAAATATCCATCCATCCATCTAAACTTTCGTATTTATATTAGTAAGATTAGTAAGATTGTTATTGATGTTTCTTGATTGATGATTCTTTAATACAGATGTGATATTACAGGAATATGTATGTATTCATGTTTAATAAGATTTTCTTCGATTTCCCCAATTTATTTTGCGGCAATAAATACGCGTTCGTTACTGTTATCGGAGTTTGATTTCTGTCGTAAAAACTATGAAGATTACATGCCTCGTAATTTTTCGTTTTGTTATTTAAAAATGGAAAATTCACGGTATCTTTGTTGATATTTATTTAAATAAATCCAAACAGCCACTAATTTACTTATCTTATATTGAAAATCTAGATTTAAGAATCCCGTTTTCCTTTGTCCACAGAGTAGCAGCAATTAAAATCCAAAATGGCACACCACAGTACATCAAAAGTAGCAAGCGGCGCAGCGGGAACGTCTAGTCATAGTCTAAAATACTGTTTGTTACGATTGACCACGATCATGTTGGTTTTAGGTAAGCGTTTTTGGGATATCTAAAACATAAATTGCATTAATATTATATAAAAAAAATTGTTTTGTTAACGTATAAAGGCACATAAAATTTTCCTATTCAAAGTATAAAAATTACAATATCGCGAAGTACAATACGCTAGCATTTTTTAACATGCTTATTTTCTTTTTAACTGGCAATTATTATTCGATGCGTTTTCATTAGTGGCGAGCATTAACGGCTTTGGCGTAATTAACATGTCAAATAGATTTAACTGCTTGTCCTGATAAGAGACGTAAATCTGTAATGAACATTAAATTTGTGATTTGTTTCTTCATATATTATGTATTGCTTTAGGTCTACCGAGCGCATATGGGACAGACAGAATATATCTAGATTCAACAGATCTGAATATACTGGTCGATGAAAATCGACTCTTCCATATGATACAAATGTAAGTTTGTGTTTTTAAGAATAGTTAATTTACACTATTTCACATGATCTGGTTTACTAAAGATTTAGACTGGATGTTGTGCCATTTTTATTTGAGGTTATACATAAAAGTTTTACAGCCCTTACTGTTGCAGAACAAGGAATGAAAAGTTTTTTTTTTGTATTAAACTTTTAATTTTAATGCAAAAATATGGTACAATTATAACTTATTGCCAAAATTGCTTCCGCGATGTCGCAAGGTTGGTTCCAAAGAGGCAAGCGAAAGCCTCTTCATAGATTATACCATAGATAATAATAAAAACTGTCACAGAGCAAAAATGGGAATGGCACAGATAAATTGTGAATGCTTAAATAAGAAATAAAACTAACCAGTGTTGACACCTTTGATTGTTATATTTGCTTGATAGTGGCACTAATTACAAATTTCAGTGGAGAATTCAAAGTGGGCATAAAGATAACGGCACAAGTTCAGCATTCGGACATCGTTCAATTCCCATCACCGACAATAGATATACCTGCTGTGATATTACCAAATGATACGGTACAGATCACACACGACATCTGGGCGTACGGCAAGAGCCCCGGACACTCTGAAGTCACTTTCAATGCTACACCAGATGGAGTTATCGAGTAAGTATACTGAGATTCAAAGTTTATAGCAGCTCGTAAGCTACAACAAATTAGATGCATGTACCGCCGTTGATAGAGAAAAGTAATGTTATGTGAAAACAAAAATAAAAATTTAAGTGCGTTTATTACTCCGTCCATTAAGGGTAGACAACACATCTGTAATTGCGTATGTCTATGAGTATGCCTATATTCAGGTGGTCGCTTGCTCTTTGCAAATTGCTATTATAAAAAAAAAAAAACTCAGAGTGATTCAGTAACTTTCAGTAACGAGAGTGCTCCTCTCGCATATACGTTTCTCTTATAATTAAAACTCAGTGTAATGTTTCGTGTAAAATTCCGAGCTTCCATAAAGTTTGGATTTAACTGTAAAAATACTGATGCAAAAATTCGATTCACTTTTTTATATCTTTTAAGAGCTACGTAATTAATTATGTTATCAGATATCAATTGATTATCAATTTATATATATTCGGTGATTTATATTTATCGTAGTATATTGCAAAACGTCAATGAAACAGTCTTAATGAACCTTTCTCTATCTAAATTTATAGTTATAGTGTGATATTTTACATTTTACAATCAAGTTTCTTATGAAGTAACAAAAATTTCTTTTGAATATTTATGGAGTGAGAAAGTAACAGATTTAAGATTTCATTTTAATATTTATAGTGGTTTATACATTATAATTAATTTTTAGGTACGTAGCTAGTTTTATTAAGTCTAATTAATAAATGGTTTGAAATTGGTGGCCGCTTACTCGTTTGCGACCTTATATTATAAAAAAAAAACCTTGTTGGAATGGTGTGAGATATACCACTATTGCCTATGCTACATTATGTGTTTTCTACTGTTTTGGTGTTAGTCAATATTTTTATTATTATTTCCAGTCTTAGCAAGGTGTTTCTGCGCATCACAGTCATGCATTCCCAAGTTATCTCGGTAATCTCCTACATCATGGGTTGGATTTACTTCGCCGCGTGGTCTGTCTCCTTCTATCCTCAAATCTACATCAATTACAAACGAAAAAGTGTCGTCGGTTTGAACTTTGATTTCCTCGCACTCAATATAATGGGCTTTACGTTGTATTCCTTGTTCAACTGCGGATTGTACTTCTCGTCGGAGATACAGGTTTGTGACGTACAACTTTTCGGATTATTCCCAACCGTCACCCCGCTCGGTCCCCACGTGGGAACAGATGAGAATAAAACGTTTCCTAACTCCCACCTTTCGCGACCAGGGGAAGGTTGGAACTTATTTTATTTCATAATGGTACTGTCACCATGTTGGTGATATTGAGACTAAAAGGTGGGACGGATGAAACTTTTGATTCTCACGTGGGGACAGAACGGGGTGACGGTTGAAAATAATCCAATTTTATCTACCTTCATTTTAATGAGATAAAACCTTGAAAGCGTCTGACTCTTAGACTATATCTTATCTTGTCTGATTATATTATGTATCGAATTATTAGAATTTCTTTATCTCTTTGCCCGTTTTGATGATTTTTCATTGTTATTGTTTTATAAATAATTTATGTTTATTTTGATGATTTCAAATTATTGATGTTCGCGCAGTTAAGATTAATTTGCGTAAATGTTACATTAACACTTTAAATGCCAACATATAAGTATTAAGATTGCATGTGGAGGCTACAAATGTAGAGGAAGAAAGAAGAAAGTATGAATGGATTGTGTGAAAGAGGTTTTGCTTAAGGGATTGATTTCAGATTTGATGATTGATAGAGTAGGCAGGTTGATAATGAAATGCCAATACGATTTCAGTAACTAGCAGTGACATTGTTAATAATTTTTATATTGTGTTTGCAGAGTGAGTACTTAACCCGTCACCCGCGCAGCGTGAACCCTGTACAGCTGAATGATGTGTTCTTCTCACTGCACGCGGCATTCGCCACCCTCGTTACCATCACACAGTGCTTCATGTACGAAGTAAGTAGTATCACTTCTAGTTATATAAAACATTTAGGGCCTGTCCCACCAAATTGTAAATTATCTAACAGCCCAACGTGTAAAATATGTGATGTAGACATCGGATTTGTTCCCTTATCTGACAGTGACGTCATTTTTAAGCTATCTGAGCCACTATCAACCATTGGTGGGACAGACCCTTACACTTACAATTAATTATAGCATTGGTTTCAAGGATCTATCAATAGCGTTAGTTACGTGAAAATCGCTTCATGTGAAGTGGTAACTATTTCTTTATATATTTTAGAATCTCTTTGTGTGACCTTTAGCCCGTAAAATACTCTCGTATCTTTTTAGATCTTGTAAACAAAGTCAAATTCGAATAGATTACTATTCAACTATTTGGGTATTCTAACATTTGGGTGTTATTAAACACCCAAATGATCTTCGAAATATGACACGATTTGGAACTTGTGGAAGTTATTGTATTTTTAATTTATTTATGATTTCAAAGGTAAAGTAATCAATTAAAAAAAATAAAAAAAATCTAGTGACTTAAATTAATAAACAAGTAACAAACTTAGCCTATGTTTCTCACTGAAAATGAGATTTAATGGCGAATGAATTTTCAAAATCAGGTCAGTAGTTTTTGAGTTATTTAAATACGTAAAAAAATACAAATCTTTTCTCTTTATAAAATTATAGTATAGATGGGTAGCTTGCTTAGAATTTGAGTTTGAAATTCATTAAACGACATTGTAAAGAGAATATAGCCAAAGTTAGTCTTTGAAAATACTAACTGCAATAAAAGGAATATATGATAAAAAAATATTGACGTTTGAAGATAATAAAAATAATGTTTGTGTTGAACATAAGATTTTCATAACAATAAGAATATTAAAATGTAACCATTGTAGTGTTTCCTTAGCACGAAGCATGATAGTTATCTTTTTATCTGACAATAGAACAAATATAATATGTACATCATATATTTACATCGTTTATCTAAACCATTCTTGACATAAATAAGAGAAGATAAAAAAAGCATAACTAGATATAAGAACACGCAAGTATGGTCTGATTAAATAAACACCAGAAATATATATAAACTAGCGTTTGCCCGCGGCTTCGTGCGTAGAATAAAAAAACAAAAGTGATTAGCCTATGTGTTCTTCCAGACTATCCTCTACATTATCAAATTTCATCGAAAGCGGTTTAGCCGTTTAGGCTACAAACTCTAACAAACATCCATCCATCTAATCTTTCGCATTTGTGATGGATGTTTGTTAGAATTTGTAGCCTAAACTGCTGAACGAATCTCGATTAAATTTGCCATTTAGACGAAAGTCTGGAAGAACACAAAGGCTATTTACTTCTTTTAATACCACGCGGACGAAGTCGCGGGCAAAAGCTAGTGAAAAGCAAATTTATTTTGCAGAAAAGAAGCTGTAAAAACAAGCATAATTGAGAAGTGCCTCCTTTTTGAAAGTTTTATTTGGTATATATGAAGGTATCTTAGTATAATGTACCGTCAGTTCACTCATAATAAATTAGTCCAGTACCAACCGCCGTTTCATTACACCCATACATTACATTGGCGACGAGGATTTTTTTTAAATAGTGAACCCGCAAAAAAGTTTCGCGAAGTAGACGTCCTAACAACGTTTTGATCTCTGGACGTGCGAGCTGTGTGCGTTACGACGTCCTGAACACCAAGGGTGTGGGAGCGGTACGGAAAAAGACACGGACATGACTTATTTATTATGAGTGAACTGATGGTACATTATACTAAGATACCCTCATATATACCACAGTTTTAATTAGATTTGGACGACTTTAAGTTGACTAGATTAGCCTTTAAGTAGGAAATAAGATAGTAAATTCTTCAGATACGTCTCAATGTAAAGTGACATTGATATAAGAATCGATAAAGTTGCATATTGCCTAGATGAAGTAATTTATTTTAACTAAATAATACGTTTACTACTTTATTGTAATTGCATTCTACACTCGTCCAAGGCTGTCCGGTCTCGTATTTTATCCTTATAGAAATCTACGCAAAGTTGTCCTTAATACTTAACAAAAATACTAAAGATCGTTTTTGTTCAATGGATGAGTTTTTGTAATGCCGTTTGTGAATTACAAAGTTTTTGTCGCTCGTCTTCAATGTTAGTTAAATAACAATGGTTTGAAATGTTTTTATTATACCGAGACGTGGCTCTTTATTGTGTTGGTGGAGTGATTTGTTCACTTGTTTATTTCGTTTCGCTTCTTCCGTACTTTTATTTAATTGGGATTCTTATAAAGTAGGAAGAAAATCGATCTTTTATAAGAAATGATGACAGAACTTTTTACTTTCGAGTTTATAACGTAATTGTTTTAAATAAAATCTAGTTGTATTCACACTAGGAGGATGTCAAAAGAAACATAAGTAGGATCGAAAAAAGATTGATTTGGCTAAGCTCTTTTCTATAGGGGCACTGTTGCGCCCCCAGTCATTGTACAATTCTATTTCAGATGCAGAATTACATGTGTTTATCTTTACTAATAGTATGAAGAGGAAAGATTTGTATTTTTGTAATTTTGTATATGTTGAAATAACACAAATTCTACTGGGCCGATTTAAAATATTCTTCCACCATTAAACAGCTACGTTAACAGTTGCATAGGCTGTGTTTTACATTATTTATTAATTTCACGCGGACGAAGTCGCGAGCAACAGATAGTAAGATATATTTGACGTCCATTTAACGTTGACCCGTAGCGCGAGTCTCAGCGCGTGTCAATGACGGGCCGCTGCATCCTGGGCGCGTTCCTGGTAGTGGTGCTGGTGACGGCTGGACTGGGCGCTGGCGGCGAGCTGGCTTGGCTGGACTTCCTCTACATCTGCAGCTATGTCAAGCTCTGCATTACGCTTATTAAATATGTGCCCCAGGTAACTTTTTCATAATTACTCAGATTTATTGCTCGAATCTTTTGTCCAATATTTTAGAAGACAACAAGAATATTTAAGATTCTAGCTTTCGCCCGCGACGCCGTTTGTGTGGAATTGAAAAAAAAAACATACAGACGAATTGAGTACCTCCTTCTTTTGGGAAGTCGGTCAAAAAACAAAAGTAAGTAGCCTGTGTGTTCTTCCAGACTCTCCTTTATATCTGTTCCAAATGCCATGGAGATCCGTCAGCAGTTTAGGCTTCAAATTCTAACATCCATCTAAATATATAGAACTTTAGCATTTATAACATTAGTAAGATATATAGACCTTTACTACCACAGAAAGCGGGTCTTCGACTTTCGTCTTCTGTATTACTTTAACTAATGTTAAGGAAAAAATCAGTACTGCGCTTGAGGAGGGCAACACCATCATCTCACCTGCCTAATTGGCATATACGTCACGTCCCTATCTGACAGCTGTCAATGTCATTAAGACAGAATAGCGCGCCATTTGGCAGGAGGCAATAGTTCTGAATGTATAGATAATTTTAAAAAAGTTTGATCCTAACCAACAATACAATACAGATATGAATTGACAAAAAATGTAATTAAGTACAGAATAACGAAAAACTGAACTAATTAAAAAAAGAGAATATTTAAAATTAGCGTTGCAATGCTTGCTTGATTGGGTCCTCGGTCAGCTTTAAATACTGGATACTTCTAGCTGGAGTACCAAACGCTGATGTTTCCCGAGATTGCGCAATTACGTTGTAACAGTTATGTTAATTGTGGAAAACTAAATATTCCAGGCGTATATGAACTACAAGCGCAAGTCTACCGTCGGCTGGAGTATTGGCAACATCTTCCTGGACTTTGTAGGCGGGTCCCTCTCCATCCTGCAGATGACCCTCATCGCATACAACTACAACGACTGGATCTCCTTCTTCGGTGATGCCACCAAGTTCGGTCTCGGTCTCTTCAGCCTGATCTTCGATATATTCTTCATGCTGCAGCATTACGTCTTCTACAGGTATGTCTTGTATTGTGAAGCGCTAGTTATCGTGTTGCAATATTTTATTTAATTCTAGTCCCTAATTCTGATTTGTTATACACTTTTTAAACTATGTAGTAATGAGGTAGATATTTAAAAATTAAAATACGGTTAATAATCAATCCAAAAGCATATTTTTCCTAAATTTTTATGTTCTAATTATTTTGATTGCTATAGCCTAGCTTAGTCTTTTATCCTGTAAATAGTTTTAATTTAAGTTTAAAAAAATTGTTAACACGATAACTAGTATATATTTGGTCTTCGGTAAAGCTTTCTGTGTATGTGCAACTTTCACACTTTGTGGATTTCCACTATTGAATATCTATCCCTTTCTTTCTTTATGAAAAGAACAGAGATAGTATTATAAATGAGTATTTCGATGGTGGAATTTCACAATGCCTTACATTCACAATTTCGCAATTGTTTAACTAATATCTCATGGCAATGGCTTTCTAACATCACTTCATTTCTTTTAAAAAATAAGTTCATTTACACAACTTAAGTTCATAATTCGTCGGATTTTAATCACGTCTTCGATACTTGGAAAGTTTATCGGAAGTGTTCTACTAAAAAAACATGATAAAACACAAGAATTCAAAAAAGAATGTTCTAACAACACTAAAAATACGGAAAATATGACAGAATGGAAATGACTTGAAAGGACGTATGTACGTTCAGTCAACTTTGTTCAGTGTAATTGGACAGTGAAGATCACTTTACAAGTAAATATAAAGGAATAAATGAAGATATAGAATACAATCAAATTTTGGAACAGATGGACAGAAGTGCAGACATCAGTTTATTTCAAAGAAAAGCAAGAAACAAACATTTGCAACACTGAAATTGTTGTTCAACTAAAAAATAACTGATTGATGGGATCCGGAAGAACTTAAATTAAGAAAAAAATAAGGAAGATGTGGAGTAAAATGATACCAAAAAAGATAAATAATTGTAGAAATTTTCGATATAATTCGCTATTCACAAACGGGATGCTTTCATTGCTTTCATTGGGACGCAATTTTACTCGCGAGTGGCTTCAAAATGGCGGATACTCAAAATGGCGGGCGCTCAAAATGGCGGACGCTCAAAATGGCGGACGCCAAGAATGCTGGCTATAATATTTTATAACAAAAATGGTAAAGGAAACATATTTGTGGTTGATATTTTCAGAGAGGGCCAGGAATTTATGATTGTTGACAGTAGTGACGAGGGTTCGAATATGACGTCCAGTGGTGAAGGAAGGGAATACTTTATGGTCAATTTTTGGTATGTATGCTGTAACAAAGAAAAAAAATTAGTTCTCAACTTAACGAGCCTTACTAAACTTTAGTCTATTTTATCTAATGCCTCTACTTTTCGATATCTTAATACCACTATTACTAACTTTTCGTTTTTTTTTAACCTGTATAATGTTTTTTTGTATCGTAATTTGTAAATTAGTCTTTTGTTTTTTGTACGTCTCTTCACAAAATTACTAATTTAACTTTTGGTGTAAGGTTTAACGAATACTTTTTTTAGTTTTTTTTGGTTAGGTTAAAGTTTTTCAATTTGAATATTTTTAGGAATGCCAATGAAAAGAAATACGATCTGGACGTGAAAGCGTGATGAAGACTGATGAAGCTGTCACAATACTGAGGGTTGAGGTCGACTGCATCTGTCAATGTCATTTTTACGTTTAAAAAGGCGGGAATTAAAAAATAAGCGCATATTGTAACACTACTGCCTTATAATTTTTTTTATAAAAGTTTAACGAACATTCCAAGACAAAAAAATAGAATTCTTAAATTTTTGAAATTTAGAAAATCATTTTTAAAAGACTTTTCGCACGAATGATCTATTTTTTATCTGTAGGTCTTTTGACAGTATAACATTTGACAGCTATAGGTTAGTTATTATTTTAATTTAGGTAATTATTTGTAAACGAACTCGCCATTTATTTATATACTGATCCCACCCAATATTATTGAAGTATATTTGATTTAAAAGTATGTTGTATTGAAGGGAAAAATTGAAATATTTGATGTTATTTAACGGGATTGTTATACGGAGATACGGATTATACGGAGATATTGTTTTTTTATTTATTGTTATATAATGACATAGTCATTGTAAAACTGATGAACTGTGATGAACAAACACATATTAAAATGTGTATAATTTTATCACTGCGTTTTTTTGATCCTCTACCTTATATGAAAATGTACAATGTTGACAACCTTAGTAAAATATTGCAGTAACTATTAAAATGTTGGTATTGAAGTCAAATATCTTGATTGCTTAGAATATTGCACATAACAATTAGAATATTATGTTTTTTTATTTTTTTATTTAACATATACAGACTCTTGGTGCGTATTCTTTTTCAGCTTATGTATTTTTCTCTTTTCTTTTTTTTTTGGTTGCGTAATCCTTATTACATTAATGAGTTCCTTTTTTTCTATTGTTATATATATACTACTCTTTTTTCATTTTTTTACCATAATTTTATTGATATTTTTTTAAAACATGATGTTAGGTGTAGCGTACTAGGGGGAGCCACTGAGCAAGCCAAGATATTTGAATATAATAAGTTTAACTTCCTTTTACATGTCGCTTAACGTCTCCAGGACCTAAAACTTTTTTTACTATTAAGTTTAGCATTCAGTATTTCTTCGAATATATTTTTCACCAAGAAAAAAGTACATATCAAATATATATTTCAAAAAATAAATAATTTATTAAATAACGTATTAATATTTGTCAAACATTAAAAATGAATACATCTAATACAAGACCAATTTAATAAATAGGCGATTTAGGTATAAGTTATTAATAATTTTTAGTATAATTTATGATTATGTTTTTTTTCTGAGAACCAATAAATTTATATTGATTTTGCTGTGTTTTCTTTATAACCCTATTCCATCATACTAATACTATAAATGCGAAAGTATAGATGAATGGATGGATGGATGTTTGTTAGAGTTTGAAGCCTAAACGGCTGAACTAATTTCGATGAAATGGTACAGATGTAGAGGATAGCCTAGAAGACATAGGTTACTCAATTTTGTTATTTAATTACACGCGAACGGAGTCGCGCGCCAAAGCTAGTTAGTTTATAAATATTAATATAATGAAATATATTACTTGCAAGATATAGCTATAGACCAAAGATTCACAATTTTTTATTCTAATCGACTTAAAATTTGCTTGTTAGAACTTTGTACTGTGATCGTTTAAAATTCCTCATGGTGTCAACTTGCACCAATCAGGCAATTACTGGTCTAGACACATCAATACTACAGTTGTCTAGATTGGCCTAAACATACTTTCGTGCGTTTATTCTCCAATAAGTAAATTGAATTGATTACTAGTAGAGCAAAACATTCTAGAATGGCTGCTGAAAATCAAACAGACGCCGACGAGGACGACTTACCTCTTGAGAAAAAGGCAGGTTTAAAATAATTACCACAAAATTGTAATGTAATTCGTAGACAAGTAAATACGTGGGTAGTTTGAAAATATATACCCTAGATATGAAGTAGACTTGGGTAGTATAACTTTCGTCTAATCTCAGAATCTATACTATTATAATAATGCGTAAACACAGACTTCTTTGTTGCCTACGATGTCAGCAATTACAGCATATTTTTGAATAATTATTTTTAGTATAAAACCCTACACGTGCGTCACGCTTTAGGCTTTATAATTTAACTCCATTAAAATTCGGGGGTAAATACTTTGGATAAAAACCCTAATGTGGGAAAGAGATTATAAGTTGCTGCCAACAACAAGGAAGCAAGGTTGTCATGTCATTTCATTTTGACATTTGTAATTGATGACTAGACAATAAAACGTTTATGCGGATAATAATTTTAATCATAATTTCATGAGGATGAAGTCATACGGGAACAACTAGTGGTTAAGTACAACGTCTATTCCAGCAGATACGAGTACAGTTTGTCTCGCTTACTCATTACGACATGCCATATTTGCGTCTCATCTACGAACGATACCTACACATTAATCTTTGTACAACTTCATCGGGTTTCGTTAGTCTGTCTCGCTCACTCACATTATAAATCCGTATTTGCTTCTCACTGAAGAAAAAGAACTCCGTCGGTTTCTGATTTGGTAGAAAGAGAAATATAGAGAACTGCGAATCTAGTCTCTCTGTTTATTTTATAGTTTAGTAACGTAATTGTTATTTAAAATGTTCAGAATTTAGAGTATTTTTGGTTCTTGTTATATGAGAATAGTAGAAGTAAATTGTTCGTTATATTTTTTTTTATTTAATTAGTATGGTACTGTAAGTAATTATTGGTCGAAGTAAAAACTGACATTTTCGTCTATACCTTTCAATTATTGGTTTGTATTTATTACTAATGTCAACTAACACGCACTGGGCCAGCGTGGTTGATTATGGCTAGTCACCCCTTATTAGGGTAGGCTCCGAGCCTCGGTGGGGACGTATAGTGAGCTGGTGATGATGATGATGATGATGATGATGATGATGACTAATCAGGATATTATAATACTTGTTTCAGACTGTCGACTTACATCTCGCTGGCAGGCTCAACCTCTTCACAAGAAGAGTTTAGTGGTGTTGAAGAGCCAGGATCAACATCGCCAAACATAAGTCAACAAATTTAATTCCTCGTAAACAAATAATTACACGAAATAGCTTATTTTGATAAATTAAGAATTAGCGTTAAACATTTAAAATTGGAACTGTAAAATACGATTGCGTCTAGAAAGAGATAGCACTACACCGACATCGCAACTGAACGAAGAATGGAACGAACGATTGAATGAAAACAACTAGCGAAAGCAGTTCTTTCGTTCTTTAAAATTAATAAATAATTATTTTTGAATCTCGAATAAAGCGGATTTGTTGAATTTTCGAGTGTATTTAAAAGAGAAATTCGGTATTGAAGTGCCTAATAAATATTTTAAAGAGCAATAAATCGAAGACTGAAAACAGTGATATTGTGACAATAAAAGTGATTGTGGACAAATTACTGATGTTATTGTGAAATCAGAACTTACTTAGAAATAAGTGAGAAATTAGTATATAATCCAATTATTAATAGCAACAGTTAATAATCGAAATATGAATGTATTATTAGATGTAAGGTCAAAGCTTGTAAATCTAATATAATCCAATGTAATAGAAAAAATATTTAGTAATAATGTAGACAATGGGGATGTTTCCTAATTTTTGGAATTGCTTTTATTATGTAGATAAACCATATCTAAACAAAAAAAAAAATATAATAAAATCATATACGCAACATTTAATTACAAAAACACTTAAATAAAAACAACTTCTCGAAAGACCGCGAAAACGCCTCATGACATGACGTCACTTCTTTGCTAACAAACCTCGCGTCGCGGTCTGTCAAAGTTATTCAAAGTGACCAGACGTAATTAATAATTAATTAATAAATTATAACTACAAAATACACTGACATTCACTGAAGCTGGTCACACTGCCATGTTGTTTGCGAAGAAGCTACGTCACCGAGCTCTGATTGGTGTTTGAGATAGAGTAATGGAGGGTAAAAAATATTGCAGCGTTTTTAATTTATACTTCAATGGAGACAAACATTTGAGGTCTCCAAATGTTATTATAGGTTTTAAAATACTGTCTTTAAAATATTAAACATAACTTTATTTGAATTTGTAACATTAGGAAACATCCCCATTGAGTAATGTTAATAAAAGTGATTTTTATTTGTAGAAAATATTACAACATTATACGGTGTTGGGGTAGAACAAATACGATATTTCATGATAATAGAGGATATTAGTCAAAATCAAGTTTTTATTCATCTGGAGTCTCGACCATGGCAATTAATGCCTCCGCCAAGTTATGGACGAAATTTTTTTTATATATACGTGAACATTGAGAAATTAACCAAAACCATTACAATATTACGAGATATCTATTTTCTTATTCTGTTTTTGTATTGTTCCCTGCTACTGAGCCTTAAACAATAACGGCTTTAAGATAAACGCGGTATAAAGTGAAAGTTAGAAATAAACTGAGTATAAGCAAAATTTGTACTAATATTTTCTTATTCTCAGTTTATTTCTTAGTTTACCTTTATATGCGTTTATTTGTAAGTGAACCACAAAGTATTTCGGAGTAACCAAGTATTAAAGAAATAATAAAGAAACGTGTTTCTTAAGGTTTATCTATCTATTTCTTGTTTATGGCTCTCCCACAGCGGATTGGGCCAGTGTCAAGTGTTTGTGGTTTTATTCTAATTTGGGAGAAACTGGCAACAAATACTTTAGGTTTCCATTGCAGAAACAACTGCACGAAACATATTGACATTTTTGTACAAGTTTTGAATGTTGGTGGGTCATAATTGTGATTTTTTTTTACAATCTGTACTTAAATCAATACAATCCATAGTATTATTACAAAATATTTTATTTACATACAACTAATGATAACAATTGTTTTGATTGATTTATTTTATATTACACAACATTTACCTCAGCATTATATTAAATTTTATTTCAACTACTAGCTGTTGCCGTGCGGCTTCATCTGCATGAAATTATATAAACTATATTTTTTTGTTTATTTGTAAATGTAAAAATTTCCGTAACTATAATAACCTTTCTTCCTTAATGTTGGCAGCTTATAGTTTATGTTTCATTTCCCACATGAAGGTTTTTTTTCACCTTATTTCCTCCCTAAGTTTAATAGCGTGAAAATACATATGTAGCTTAAAGCGTGTCCTTAGGGAAGGGTTTTGTAAAGAGTGAATTATTCAAAAATATGCTGTAATAGATGACATCCTACGCCACGAAGTTGTTTGTGTTTACGCTTTATTATATTAATATAGATATAATAATAAAGATAGCAAAAATTTATTTTACCATATAGTTTTTTCATTTAGTTTTTTTTTCTAAATATCTAGTTTAAAAGTATCGTATTAAAATGCCAATAAACTTCATATCAAAGTGTGATAATTTGCTATAATATTGTGTTTTGGTTTGTTAACCTCTACAACATATATCACGTATAATAGTAAACAAATGATCGTAATGACTCAACTATATTTAGTTTTACTTCGACACTCGATACATAAACAATAAAATACTGCATTATATCTGAATATACTTTTATATAAGCCTTAATGACATTGAAAGAAAAGTTGGTCCTCACGAGTCGGATAAAAGTATGCGTTTTATAACTACCTTATATTTTTGGTTTTCAATCTCAATATTACTGTGGGTACTTTTAATTGTGTTTGTTCAAATTTTTTTTGTTTTCTGAAATATCCAGTAATTTCTGTGCAAACACTAATATTAAAACTAGCTTTCGCCTGCGTCTCCGTGCACGGAATAAAAGGAATTAGTAGCTTATTTGTTCAGACTGTCCTCTACATCGATGCCAAACATTGAGATCTGTTAAACCACAAACTGTAACATACATTTAAACTTTCACATTTATAAGATCTAAAATACTAGGGTTATCTATGTTATCTGTTATTGCTTGTCTATTTATATAAATTAATTGTTCGAAGTACTAGATATATGATTGTATTATGTATTGCATGAATTAACACGTTATCATTAAAAGACAAGTGTTATGTTTACAATCTATTAATCTATTGTAATAATTCATCATATTAACGTCAATTTACTAAAATTTATGATCAATAAGGTTTAAAAACATAACGATTACCAAAGCATAGATTAAATTATTAGAAACTGTATCTTTGATATCGCCACACACGTAGAAAACTTTAAATATCTTATCTCATTATTACTATTAACTTGTCTTAGGGCCTGTCCCACCACTGGTTGATATAAACTCTGATAGCTTAAGAATTACGTCACTGTCAGATAAAGGAACATAATCCGATATTTCCATAACTTGGATTGTTATCAGACAATCCACAATTTGGTAGGACAAGCCCTTACTCTGACTAATTTTATAAATGCGAAAGTTTAGATGGATGAATGTTTGTTAGAATTTGTAGCCTAAACTGCTGAACGCATTTCTATGAAATTTGGAATAGATGTAGAGGATAGTCTGGAAGAAGACATAGGCTACCTATTTTTTTTTAATCACATGCGAACGAAGTCGCGGGCGAAATCAAGTGCTTCATATTGTGGAAACCCAGTGGTTACACAATCCGAATGTACGATATCAAAAAAGAGAAAACAAACGTCAATTTTTCGTTTGATAACTGTCAAGGTTATTTAATTGCGAAATAATTACGCAAAACGTCTGCTTTAGGCATGTTTGAACAATATAGCCGAGATAAATCACGCATGATTCAGACTTAGAGATTCAAATGAGTTATAGAGCGGTCATACAAACATTGTTAGGTGATAAACTATGATGTGAATATTCGAATCATGTTTCCAAAACTACAAGTGATGTATCCATTTTGAGGATACAGTTTATTCCGTAATGTCCTGTCTGTTATGTTGAAAGTCTGTTCATACCACAGAGTACGCTCATGTGACCGCGTGTGTTATTGTTATTTGCAATCAATGCCTTATCTCGGCATCCCGTGTCATAATGCCTTAATACAATTATTTACGCTCATTATTTATTAATGAACCATTAAAATTATTTTTATTTGTTCAAATTATCTAAAAGTAATGCAGATAGCTTTGTTGATCCTTTCAAAATATTTAGTTAAAACACGCAAAAGGAAATGCGGAAATATTACGTATTTATTTGATCTGTATTTTTTTGTTGAGTTCGAAATATCACCGAGCTTTGTCTTTATTTGTTGTAAATTTTATTCTAGTAAATTTAAATACATAGATACATTTACCTCGACAAATCCATTAAACTAGTTAGTAAATGTTGTCTGTTTTATGTAAAAGGTCTTATACAATTTATAGCTGTACAATAATCTTATTATATTCTAAAAGCCATGCCATGCAATGCCATGTACAGGTTGTGGGTTCTAATCCCGACAAAGTTGTTTGCGATTTACATCATACTAATGTTATAAATTCGAAAGTTTAGATGGATGGTTGGATAGATGGATGTTTGTTAGAGTTTGTAGTCTAAACAGCTGAACCGATTTTGATGAAATTTGGTATAGAAGATAGTCTGAAAGAACACGTTGGTTACACACTTTTGCTTTTTTTAAATTTACGTCCACGCGGACTGAGTCTCGGGCAAAATCTAGTATGTACATAACTTACCCGACGTTCTTACAGTGAAAGAAAACATCGTGATGCCTGCAGATACCGTCGATGAAATACCAAGACATGTGTGCAGTAAACCACACTGGGCAAGCTGTTTGACTAAGGCCTAGTCACCCTTAACTTAGGATAGGTTCCGAGCCCCTTAGTGGGGACGTATAGTAGATGATGAATGGAAATCTGGTTTTGTAAAAGGGTTTTCGGAAAGAAAACGTAAAGTAGTATTACATTGTTTTTATTATCTTCTATTATCTATACAGTTGCATGGGACAAACGCGTGGAATGTCGCATTCGAGTGTTTCTTTATCTGATAACAGGAATTAATCTCATTTAATGTTTAAAAGGATTATAAAAGAGAAAGAAATTGTTTTTGATTGTTTACATAATTTTAGTAATTCTAACAATATAAGGCTATTTGATTTTTATTTATGTAATGTATTGACGGTGAATACATAATCATGATGAAATCTTTTTAAATTTCAAATAAATGTTTGAAATAATTAACAAAGTAAACGAAGATATATCGTAACAACTTTTTTCGCTTTAGAGTTTCACGTTTTTAGAAGTAACTTTACATAGGACCCTAAAGTGTTAGGAAGATATTTTAAACTCCATAATTTAGACCATGACGTATTTGAATGAATTAAAAATATGATTTTTTAACAATATCCTGAATTAAACATTCATTAGGCTATTCTAATTGCACTGGATTTATATCTCATGTAAATGTTTATTAGTAATTAAATATTCAGGCCAAGTTTTCCAATCATAGGGGAAAAGTGCTGAGGGTCGCGGCCTCGGAGTTACTTCGCAAACACAATCTGTTCTCACGTCAACCTGCGTTATCGTTCGCGGAAAATATCACAGAAAATCTTTAAATTTCCACTCACAGATGCCTAAGGGTTAATTAAATATGATGTTCGAAGTTTTCGTTACTTTAAAACAGGTATGATTTTTACAAATAATATTGGTATTTTTGAATATAAGGCATAAACTCAAATACTAATAGACCGTGTAAATATTTTTTAACCCTTGAAAAATTACATTACACCTAAGTATCATATAATATATTTAATAATAGATTTTTTAAAGCGCGGACGAAGTCTCTAGCAGCAGCTCGTCTACAATATTTTGCTAAATATATAGCGCGTGAAAAATTATCATGTTTAAACAAAATAACCAAATAGAACATCGTGAAATCATGTTTTGCCAATTCTATATTAATTTTTCTCGCTTTTGGTATAATATTCGCTTATTAGTTGTGCACGAGTTTAATGTAACGACAATCGAAAATGATCTGCGAAAAATGTTGACGTAAAAATAGTTGCCAGCAATAAAAAATGGTCTCCCGAAAATGTTAACTGGCTTATAAAATCTTGATTAAAGTTGCAAAAAATAACTTGTAAATCTTAAGTAAGTACTAACATTCGCCCGCGACTCTGTCCACGTGGAATTAAAAAAGCCGATTTCTTTTTCAAGACTGTCCTCTACATCTATGCCAAACTTCATCGAGATCCGATTAGCAGTTTAGTTTACAAACTAACACACATCCATTTGGCATTTGTAATATTAGTAAGACTAAGTATACTGTTTGGTCTTTTCATTTCAACTCATTAAACCGTGTTTAAATGAGGAAATAAAACTCATGATGTTTTAATACGTTTACCTCGTGACTTCAGGTCTAGAATACTAAGATAAAGGCAAAGGAAGATTTCAAAGGCGGTAATTTCTCTGAGAGACGCAATTTTTGCGACGCAAAGAATACATAAGCACGTCGATTACCTCTTAATCATGTGGCATTCGAGTCACATGATATGCCTCTTATCGGAATATTTAACTATTACATAAATAGTTTGACATTTTCAGTCAATTATACGTATATTAAAGCGTAAAAGTTATAAAACATAATTAAGGTAAATCTAAGGATTTCGTATATAAAGTAGGATACTTAGGGATACGTAACGGAAGGTGTAAATATCTGGATACTCCGATCTTAGATACCCGCTAAATCGATCCTCGTAATATCTGATACATTATACTGATATTGTAAATGCTGAAAGTTTCCGTCGATGGATGTTTGTTTTAAGTTTGTTGCATAAATAGCTGAACGAATCTCGATAAAATTTGGCATAGACGTAGAGGATAAACGGGAAGAAAACATAGGTTTCCTTCCATAATCCTAGATAAAGTGACGGTTATGTTTACTCGATATTTCTACAACGGTTTAATATATTGATATTTGGCACAGATATAAAACAAAGTCTGTAGTAACACAAGATAGGGTTCTACCCGAAAAATGTCAGTTTCCCGAGGGGATGGTGTTTTTTGTTCATTTAAGTTGTGTTTATTTTATGACTGCACGGACGAAGCTGTGGGTAATAGGTAGTAATTAATAATTCAAATTATAACCAATAGCCAATAGCGACTATAGTGTTTTGTTTTAAATAGATACGGCGATATACGATTTCGTAATTAGGACACCGGCCGCATTTCGTTAATATAACGTTTGGATTTTATTTTTAAAATGTTTATTTACATGAATTGACCGTAGCCAGTAGACCTGGGTTCTATTAACCTTGGTCCAGGGCTCAATGCCTACATTATTGTATAGAAGTTTTTTTTTTACTACATAATCTAAACTCATATTATAAAGAGGGAAGTTTTGTATTTTTGTATGTATTGACATAACTCAAAAACTGGTGGGCCGATTTCAAAAATTCTTTCACCATTAAAAAGCTACGTCACTGAGTAACATAGGCTATATTTTTTTAATTTTACGTGGACGAAATCGCGAGCAACAGCTAGTAATTTATAATGGAACGAAATTAAGGTAAAAATTGTCTTTGAACTCTACATGTAGTTTCACATTAACATTTAGTTAATATACGTATATGGGATTATTTGTAATTTAAAATAATTCTATAATAAATGGTTATTTATGTTAATAAGCACAACGTCCATCGCGCGTGATTGTTTTTAAATGTTTAATACGAATATAAAATTCTTTGTTGGACGTATAGCAAGTTCTATAAATCTAAATCTAGATTTTAGTCACCAAACAGTGCCTCAAACATATTTCTGAACGCCTAATTGCTCTTTAAGATGAACAAACGTCATTTTAAAATAAAAATAGCACATTTCTTGTTTTAGTTATTACCGAACAAAAGAAAATCCTGAAAATGAGTGTGTTTGCGCGGGAAATTGTCCATATATGCGAGCGACAATAATTTCGCGCCAGTTCATACCTTCCCGCCATAAGCGGTTGACGCGTTGTTTTTTTATGCGTGCTCTTTCACGCAAAAGTATAACTTTATTCTGATTTCAAATATGCAAATAATGTGATCAAATTTAGATAGTATAATAAATTAACTGTGATATTGTGAAGAACTATAAGTGTATTTATAAAAATGTCGGAAGAAAAGTAAGTGTTCATTTTATTTTTATATATTTTTAGTTATTTAAAAAAGGATATTAAATTGGCAAAATGAGCCCTTAATAGTTAATGTTCTCGTCTATTTTAGCAATAAAATTCCAAGTGATGTTTTCTGAATTCTATTTAATTTAATTTTTGTTATGTAAATTAGTTTTTATCTGTGCTCGTGCCATCTCTATTCTTTATATTTACAATACGATTAGAAAACGCGTTGGACTATTTTTAACGTAAATATTTCATAATCGCCTTCTGGCCTAGTAACGAATTAATCATTATTTAAAATTATTCTTATGTATAATAAAACATAAAACAGGTTAGAGTTTATTACATGTAATAAAAATGACATCAAATCAAACTAATCAAATAAATAATACAATATAGCAAGGATTTAATATACACTTACGAAAAAAAAATCTTAGTTTTATATTCATACCAATGTTTTAGTTTTTATACATTTGAAACATTACACAGATAATAAAAGTAACTCAAATAAAAAGATTATCGTGCTACATCGAAAAGATTTGCGCAGGAGCAACGACCTGCCTAATTTTGGTGAAAGTAACACAAATTCGTATAATAAAAACCATTCAAGTATGTCTCGAACAAAACAATATTATTATAAAGTAATAATTATTATTACAAACGTATTAATGTAATTGAATTATTTAAAATTTATCAACCGGTCCCGTCCGTAATTAATAGTGCTTGTTTTGATTGTTAATCTATTATATTGCAAAATTACAGTATAAACTCACAATGTGTATACAATACCCATCGTTCTCTCCGTATCCAAATTAACTAATCCATTTTTACGTACTTATTGTAAATATTATTCTGAATACGTAACATTGAAAACATTACAATTAACTGTATTTCAAAAATTAAATTAAGAACATTTTTTCATCCTACTTTTGTTTGAATAGAGACACAGATCATTCTTCAGTGGAAAACGGTGACATGCAAATTAACAAGTTTGGTTGTTCGTACGCAGAGATAAAACAAAGCGTTCCGTCCGAATGTCATTTGCAATCTTTACAAAAGGAATACAAAAAGCTTTGTCCGGTAACGTGAAGAAAATGTTTCAATATATAACAAGGGAACACACATAAAGACATTAAGGTTATAAATAAAAAATCTTTTAAACACACATATTAGAATTAAATAAAACCACAAACTTGTAGGGGTGACGTTTTCTTAATAAGTTTTGTATAAAATTTAACGCACGCGTTTCTATTTGGTAGCCCTCGGAAGGACAAATATGTGCTCGAAAATTAATTCCAGTGATCTACGAATCCTGATCGTAGTACAAGTTAACTTCTGAAATACTCAGTTAAAAAGATTATAACAGAAATATATGTATTTATTTCCTTTGCCCTAAAAAACCGATAAAACGCATTGGAGCTTTAAAATTAAAGTAATAAGGAACTTGTTACTTTTGCGTCAAGGTTTATAATCGACTGCCTATCTCAATAACATGAGATGCGGTTGCTATCCAGCCACATCCTGACTTATCTACATTTACATTTTTACACGCGTTTTATTTAGCACCCCAACGTATTGGTTGTGATAAAAAAGGTCAACATATTGTATATTTATCGCTATTCACGTGTATTAGAAATACTGATAACGAATTGAATCGAATTTTTCAATGCCGTCTTCAAAATAATTTAAGTATAGACTGCAGAAAGTTGACATGGAACGAATATAACCTCCAAAAACTTTATCCACCAGATAGATGGAGCGTTTATAACCTAACAGTTAAAATGGTGCGCGAATTCAACCACGTGGTTCGAATATTTCTATTAAATAATTGATATTAACCATAGCTTAGTATTAGATTTTAATCTTGTATGTAATATACATTTTAAATACTTGAATGAATGAATGAATGAATATGTATTTATTGCCACAAAGTAGAAATTACATAAAAGGTTATTCTAAAGAAAAAACAATCGTGGCAAAAGGTAGCCAGCTCAGCGCATGCAGGACGGACTAAGCCGTTCCTGCTCTGCTTGTAAGAGACTTGTAAGTAACGTAAGGAGAAAAAGGTCCTGGCCACCTCCAGGGCTGTAGAGAGGGCACTAAGTGTCGCCCATTATAAAAACGTAACAGAAACCTGTAGCTTAGTTGATTTTAGTGACAAACTAATTTCTAATAGTCTGCCTACATTTAAAAAAACGCATCATAATTATATCTAATAATAGCTTTCGCCGGCCACTTCGTCCGCGCGAAATTAAATAATAATATAAAACGTAGCCTATGTTACTCACAGATAAATTATCTTCCAAGGGTGAAAGAATTTCTAAAATTGGTCAAGTAGTTTTTGAGTTATTTAATCAAAATTTTTTAAAAAATATTTAAAAAAAATCAAACAAACAACATTTTCGTCTTTATAATAGGAGACTGATGAGCCTTTATCCTTCATGATTGAATTATAACTTAAGTTCTGTTTCTTAATTTAGTCGTGGTATGAAGATGGTGTCAATTTTCCTAAAACTGCATAATTTAGTAACGCGAACTGGTACTGAATGCCAAGTTTACAGCAGTTCGACACAGAGTGTTAGTACCACTGTGACAAGGTGAAGGCGGCTGGCGAGGTTCCAACATCTTTCGTATGCAGCCACACTTTGACAGCGTGCAACGGTTATTGACTTGTTTGGTTTGTTCAGCATCTATTTATAAACAATGCCTCGAGATAAGGAAAAGTTAATAATTCATACTAATGTTCAATGCAAAAGATTGCACGGATAATAAATAAATAAATAAATCCTTTATAATTTCACTTTAAAAATATACACATTTCATGAGAGCCTTGGCTCCTGCACTAGGTTCCCCTGTGCTGCAGGAGCCAATCCCTTTCCCCATTTGTGAAGAGCAATACATATTCATAAGTGTCTAAACATAAAATACAAAGAAACACATTAAATTTACTTATTATAAAAATGACGAATAAAAAAACAAAGGAAAAGAAAAATAATGTTACTAAATATCTCCAAAACAGCTTAAATTATTTAGAAATGCGTAACATAGGTTGGAAGAAGACAGGCTACTTAACAAGTCTCTTTTTAATTCATATACACATATATTCAGATACACCCCTGTAACATTTCGGGGAATACGAATATAACAAGACCGTTAACGTCAAGCCGCTAACGCAGGTCACTAGCGTACACACAACTACCCTTATTTATGGACAATCAAAACAAATCTAAAACAATATTCACCACTAAGTGGGACAAAAGTAGGTGTAGGTCTCTCTTCTATTCCTATGTCCCCAAAGTGGGGCAGAGGGTGTTCACAGTATGCCGCCAGCTCGCTCTGTACTGGGCTCTGCGTAGTGTCTTGGACCATGACAGACACCTACACTTTGGCCTTCAAGTCGGCCAAAGTGTAGGTAGTATGTGGAAAATGTTTTCAAAGATAAGCAATAGTTTTCATCTCTGGCTCTGGCGGAACAGGAAAATACATCTATTTTAGTGTGTTTTCTGAAAACAAGTATAAACAATTGCCAAACGAGATGTCATGAGATTTTGACTAAAAATAAGTACCTCGCTTTCAACGGTATGGAATAATTTTAGCTTAGTTACATAAGTGTTTACTAATTACCATAATTTGGCAGCCACATAACTCATATTGTGTATTGTTTCTGCCAAAACTAGAAGACACCGTCTTCTATTTATAAAACCAAAGTTCTGGTCAAGAAGATAGTTTTAGATTAAGAAATAAATAAAGTCATATGGATCTTGTGTCCAAGATAACAGTAATATTCCAGCGACTTACTTTTTCAAATCAACAAAGGCACGTCATACCAACCAGCAGTGGACAATCTTAGGCTGACAATGTTAATGATGATGTCAATATTATGTGTGTTGTGCGGAAAGTAATCATAACGACATTGCACAAAAAACAAAAAAAAAACAAAAATAATACACGACTACTTTTAAATTAAACTTTGTATCGTTTTGGTGACTTAATAATAACGTACGAAGTTATTGTCGTTTATGAAGTTACTAGATTTCTCCCGCGACACCATCCGCGTGATATTAAAAAAAATAGTAAGTAACCTATGTGTTCTTCCATACTATCCTCTACATCTACACCAAATTTAATCGAAATCTCTCTAGCGCAACAAAACTCTAACAAACATCCATCCATCGATCTAAACTTTCGTATTTATAATATCAGTATGAACTATGATTGCTGCTTTTGTTAAAAAAAGTCGTGTATAGACTGTTGTAAGCAATGATTGTAACCTCGGTTCCTCTTGAATCACTCGAATTCTCGTATACGTCAAACTCTAATCAATTACCTCATTGTTAGCTGGGTTGGTCTAATTACTTAACTTGTCACAGCGGTCCAAACTTCTCTGACGGGAAGTTGAATGAAGATTGCGTCAAAGGTACAAAGTCCCTACAATTCGTGCCAAGTACTTTAAACGAGAGAGAATATTTAGGTTATTTTTAACTTATTTATATCGATCACTTCAATGTCAATGTCGCGTTCAGATTTCTCAAACTCGTTTGGACATCCCGAATTAGCAATGTTCAGTCGACTTGTCATTTTTTGCAGATTTTGTTTGTTTTCTTGTTGAGATAAAATAACATATTTGTTCATATTACAGTTCTAAAACGGTCATTTAAGAACTATTGATTTTTGTTTTTAAAATGTTGCCAGTAAAATATCTGTAAATAATTGTTCACTCTGTACTCCAAAAATAAATAAATAAGTCATAAGTTAATGACGGTTTTAAAAGGGACTAATTATGTACAATTAGGTACTATAGACAATACTAAAATGAGGTCAATCGCCGGAACCGATTCCGTTCATTGGAAAACTGCGAATAAGTCTCTCAATGTCTATGACCTTTGCTGATAAAAGACTAATCTACTCAGAGGCACCAAGCTTAATTCTCTTGTATGATTTAATAAGAGAGGTCTCTAAAATGTGTTACCAGTTAATTCATTTTGGCACCAATTAAGCAATCAGGCTTTTAAAACTTCACCAAAGGAATAAACTAATGAAAACAAAACCCTATCGTTAATGTGAACATACGCTTGGCACATTGAATAAATACTTGTGATTACAGCTGTTTTATTGTCTGCTATATTTACAATTACATAATAAATAACATCTGTCTCATTTACCATAAAGCCATGCTCTCTGCCAACGTTTTGCAGTTTGCTATAAATATTTGTGTGAGGATACGGTGCAATCTGGATAGTTTTAGATCATTCTGCATAAACGTGACTGCGTTAAAGTGTAGTTTTTTTTTAATTGCTATAAAAAATTGTTTTAATTATTTATTTAAAAATGATCACGCTCAAAACCTGATATGCTTTACAATTACGACACGACGATACGACCTATGGATGTTTTTTCGCTATTTAAATTAGGGACGAATAAATTGGATCAAATCACGCGACAGAGAAAAATCTATAAGCCATTGCAGCAAAGAAGCAAGATTGACATAGTGACGGTAATTTTTAGCCAATGGTAAAGAACTTCGTTCTCATTTAAGCATTTGAATTATCACATTTTCAAATGAAAGTTTTGCGGAATGTAAGGAATAAAATAATTTTTCTATGATATGCGGATAAAGCCGCAAGGGAACAGTTAATGTTAGTAATAACGCGCGTGTTTTTCTGTCTAGCTTTGTTTTAATATACCAGTATTTGCTTAGAAATCGTTGAATGTAGTCCACACTTGTATAACCAGTAATTTGCAATGCGTTTGTCGTTTGACACGAGCCGTTTGAATTCGTTATATTGCTCGGAGTTTACAACAGTACTGTTTTATACGTATTTATTAGTATTGAAAATATACATTTTACCGTTTTTTATATCACTTCTTACTAATAATACAAATGCAAACTTTAAGATGGATGGTTGCTTATGTATCTCCTATATGACTATATGTAGAGACTTAGGCCATTAATTAAAGTTTTTTTTTCTCATGGATAGACAACTAGTTTTAGAGATTTTTGATTTTCGTTAGTGTTCTTGTCGCTGCAAGATGCCATTTACTTTAAAAGTGCAGGCACATTACGCCACATGTGATGCGCTGGCGTTGCATCTCCGATGTTCCGTCCATATGGGTTCTGTTACTCCCTCTGTTGTCCGATAATGCCGCATAATGCAAATGACATTTGACGAAGCTGTCACACGTCACATCTTATCACGTCAATAACATCAAGCGAGCACGTCGCGGGCTAATGACTTGGAGTGTTCATGTCACAGATAATAAAGGGTTCAGGGATCAGTTTTAGAGAGGTTTACAAATTCGATATTTGTTTTTATGACTATTATCTTGCCGATCTGATAAGATACAGTAATCGCTGTATTATTGTGTAAGTACAAATGTAAATATACATTTATTGGATGCAATAAAAAAGAACAAAGTAGTAGAATGCTTTTGATAAAGTTGCTTTATTTAAATCAGCCATGATGGTAATAATTTAACGGAATATGGAATGGATTAATTCGAAAAGAATATTGAATGAAATAATCTAATGCAAAAGTTGAGTGGATAGACGGGTTTTTCTAAGAGTTTCAGCCTAAACTTTTAAACGGATCTAGATGTCAAAATGTCCACTGTCCTCTTTTAAGTAAATCCGCAGAATAACAGTATATTTTAAAAATTAAATTTAAAATAAAATGACGGTTCAGAAAAAATTAAAAATATGTTGTTTGTTCTTTTTTTTTCGTCTTTATCTTTTGTTTATAAAGGTTTCTTGTACGTTGATTTTCAAAAAAAGGCCCATTTTTGTACAACTCCTTTAGCGCAGACGTAGTAAGTATGAAAGAACACATAGGCTACTTACTTTTGTTTTTTTAATACCACGCGAACGGTGTCTAAGTCCTAATGCAATGAAAAGTAAAACATGCCGAGTTCCACTAGTCTTATATAAATCATCAGTGGAAACGTGATAAAAATAATAATGGAAAATCACCTTTAGAGTAGTCTCCATATAGCAAGTATTCACGATAATATTAAACACATAACACACACCAGATGAAACTGGTTAATTATTACAAATCTATGCTATTATAATAAAGCGTAAACACACACTTCTTTGTTGCCTAAAATGTCAGCAATTACAGCATGTTTTTGAATAATTCTTTTTTTAATAAAAAGCCCTACACTTACGTCATGCTTTAGGCTATACATTTTCACGTCATTGAACTTAGGGGGCAAAAACTTTGGATAAAAACCCTAATGTGGGAAAAAGACCGTATGTTGCTGCCAACATCAAGGAAGCAAGGTTTCCACGGTTTGTCACCGTTGTCATTTTGAAATTTGCAATTGATAATTTGACACATGTAAACAATAAAATAGAGTTATCATAATTTTATGCGAATGAAGTCGCACGGAAACAGCTAGTATATTAATATAAATAAAATATTAATAACCTAACCAGTTTGTACCGATATTTATAGGACAGGTATGTGTTTAGTTTTTGTATGGAAAATATTTATTTAATAAATATTCAACTTTCATATAACTTAAATACTATTATAGCTATTTATTATAGTACTTTTAACATACGTTTAAAAAATGTTGTACAATTAAATATTGGTTCCCTAAATATAAAATTGCAATAAAGAATAATAATTGGGAATTAAACAAATAAATTACGAGTAATGTAAATTAACAATAACAGACATTTTTACTGTAGTAGATATGTAGGAGAGACGGGATCGCGCCAGATAAAACCGAATCTGCCTACCCCTCTAGGTTAGGACACCTTAAGCACGTGTGTTGAGTTGTTAGTCCATAAACGCTGTTCGATCAAGAATGCTCATTTACAAACACGTGGCGTTAAAAGTGACATCACGGCTTATATAAAATTCATTTACTTTTGCTATTTTTTCATTTGGAATTAACAATACGTGAGGACCACAATAAATAAATTTATGACCGTATAAATATTTTACTACTCCTATTTCTAGAAAGATAACTTCATAATACTAGTAATAACCAGGATTTAGCAGTATTTAGTAGTTCAACATGCTTTTAGGAAAACTGAGAAAGAAATCAATTTATGTAAGGAAGCCAATGTTAAAATACATGCATTTATAATATTTAGATATGTACTAAATTCCCACTTAACTCCATCGTATTGATGTTATTTACTCATGTCTGCGTACAATCGATCGTTAGCTTTGCAATCTGTGATTGCTTTTAAGCGATTTTTAGTATTAGTAACAGTTCTATGACCTCGCTTTGTTGTCCTCGTCCTCGTCCTCACTGAGGGGCTCCGAGCTTACCCTTAGATGTTACTAGGCCATAGTCAACCCTGCTTGCTCAATTTACTTTGAATAGTTTCCGAAACTATGAAAAATTAGAAAGCTACATTTCCACTGAGTATAAAATAAAAAACTGGCTGTATTATTTTTTTTATAAAAGAGTATTAGTAGATTTTTGTTAATTTAGTAATATTTCCTTTTACCATTCCAACTAAGCTCCAGGCTTGTGCTAGGATATGGTTCACGATAATAGTCGAATGTCAGGATTCGAACCCTCGACCGCAAGGTCGGTAGTCCGTACACCAAACCATTATTGGCTATTGGCGCATAAATTTGTTAGAGATTTTTAAATTCACAGGAACGAAGTCGCGAGCTAAAGTTAGCCATCTACAAACACTATGTGGTTATGTTACAGTTGTGAAATTTCATTTACCACCACTAACAGTATTAATTATTGTTATCACCTGACGCAGGATGACTGCACGTGATTACTATCTTGTTTGCGGACCACTTAGAGTACGGTAATTGTAATAAGCAATTACCTACGAAATACAGAGAAAAATAGAATCAACACTTCCTTGACTAATAATTCTCTCACCTTCATAAAGGATTTTTTACTTGATTTAAAGACAAAATAATATTTTCGAGTGATTTGCCGTGAAGTTCTATCAAAGAACAAGTAATAGAAGGTCCAATAATGCCCAACAGATCATAATATATGTCACAGATGTAGAAAATAGTCTGGAAGAACACATATATTATTAAGTTATTTTTAATTTCGGAAGGAGTCACAATAAAAAGTGTTATTAATAAAAATAAAAGTTTTTCGACAATAAAATTCTGGTCATTTGAATCATAAGATAGACTTTATTTAATACTACCTGTTGCCCGCGACTTCGCCCGCATGTAATTATTAAAAATAATAGGCTACGTTAGTCGCGGATAATGTAGCTTTCAAATTGTGACAATTTTTAAAAACGGTCCTGTCGTGAGCCTATTCATTACAATCAAACTAACAAAGTTTTCATCTTTGTATTAGTACTAGCTGTTCCTTCTTTTATTGTTTACATTTGGCAAATTATCAATAGCAAATGTCAAAATGACATGACATGACAAACCTTGGCAATCTTACTTTCTTAATGTTAGCAGCAACTTATGGTCTCTTTCCCACATTAGGGTTTTTATCAAAAATATTTACCCCATAAATTTAATGGCGTTAAAATATATCCTAAAGCGTGACGTAAGTCTAGTGCTTTTTATTAAAAAATAATTATTGAAAAACATGCTGTAATTGCTGACATCTTAGGCAACAGTGAAGTGTGTGTTTACGCTTTATTATATTAAGTATAGATAGAAGATTTATTTAATTAGCATTTACTATATGACAAGTGGAAAATCATGGTGAAGTTCAAATTCATTATCATTAATTAGAAGTAAATTTTCATTTAATGACAGTATGATGGTATTTACACACTTTATCATTGTGTCACGGCCAAATGTATTAAGCAAATAAAGTAAACACGTAATAAATATGTGTACCTACATTTATAACGAAACATGTGAAATAAAAACCATATGTACATATGTACAGTCAGGGCCATACGCATTACTCCACTTTCACACAAACTCGCCTCTAAGAAAAGCAGTCAGTTGTGAAAACAACAAGATAATGTGATTTGACGGTGGTGGAGACGAATAGGAAGGGGAAATGTCCTCTTTATGTGCGTCTCCTCCTCAATCCTCCGTCACTCAAGGGTAGGCAACGCATCCGAAATTGCGGATGTTTATGGGCAGTGGTCGCTTTCCATTTCGGTGGATTCAGGTAGCCGCTTGCTCGTTTGCCACCTTTCATTATAAATAATAATAATAATAAAAAGCAATTCGCTACCTCTAAATGACCTTTTATTATAAACACATTTAAAATGGTTTCTCATTGGTTGTTATCCTTTTCTCAATGCGTACAAAATGTCCAAACGAGAACTATTAAAGTGGGTCACCGTTAGATTCCCTGATTGTACAAGAGTCTACAGATACAACCACGCTACGTCAAACAGGTCGAATTGTAAAATATTTATAGGTTTAACAACACTAAAAATGTTTTACATGTGAAGTTTTGTTTAATTAAATGATGCAAGTGGTATAGATAACATTAGAAAACCTTTGATAAGATATTACTATTTGCATTGTAATTTATTCTATAAATATACTTTTGTAACTGTATTTGATGGAGTAAAAAATAAAAGTATAGTAACCAATTTGTAGAATGAAATGAAAATAAATATTTTTGGTCTAACTAACTACATCTTTGAAGATATTTGGCGCTTTTTTGTTTTATTAAAATTATTTATATTAATTTTTCATTTGTCTTGTCCTTTCTATTAGCATCTAGTAGATCCAGGTCATGGGTTTCTTTGCTACTTTATAGCTTTTATTTTCCTGTAACGTTGTTTATTCGTTAATTTAAATAGCGACTGTATCGGCCTGGATTTCATTGTCCTTTGTTAGGGAAAATAATCACGACCTTTCATCAAAAACGTGATTGATCTACCTGGCGTTTGTACGGTAATATTACATCTAACATGTGCCTTAAATTTATTAATAGCAATTTCACTAATAGAAAAATTGCATTAAAAAAATAATTTTTAAATTACTCAAAAACGATATCTCGTATTTACATGTACGTAATTGATAATATAAATTCTAACTTACATCTCAACAAACGAACATTAGTGTTCAAGTTAAACAATTAACGTTGTTAGGTCAAATAATCGCCATTAACACAAAACATCGATAACCCTGAGTCGACGTGGTCTTTGATAACCTCTTTAATTTCAATGAATTATTCAATGAATAAACAAAGTATGGAACAAAAGAGCGTAGAGTTGTTTGTAATTATATTTATGCTTTGTTTGTACAATGAACGCTTCGCCTTTATAATGTACTTTTAAGTATTTTCTTATTACCAAATAAATATTTTGCTTATATCTTTGCTATTAGAGGCAAAGATATAAAAGAAAGTCATTACTAGGTTTAGATATCTCGAATATTAGTTAATAATTGGTACACATATTACGACAGAAAAATAAAAAATAAATCCATTTCCCAGGAAAGATACAACGCCGTTCGTCAAGAATGGCAACACAGCGATTATTACGAAGACCGCAATACCGGAGAAGCCTCAGAAGTCCAGTAAAGCTGGCAGGGGGAAGGCATTCAAGCAAGTACTGGCTTCCTTTATCGCCAACATTGGTACTGTTAACACGGGTATGGCGTTCGGCTTCTCCGCGACTGCGCTACCCCAGTTAAAAAGTCCTGATTCCAGTATTCATATAAATGACAATCAAGCCAGTTGGATCGGTAAGATAAATCATATTTCTTACTATTGTTATAAATGTGTTTATATGTATGGATGTTTGTTAGAGTTTGTACCTTAAACGGCGGAACAGATCTGGATGAAATTTTGAAGGATAGTATGGAAGAACGCAGACGGAGTCGCGGGCAAAAGCTAGTATTACATATTTTCTAAATCTACTTATACTGTTCGTTATTAAATGGTGACTAAGGGCCACATAATTCTTGGTCTCTTTAGAATTGAAATCGCATTATTGCTATGTGTGATGGTAGTGAAAACCTACCGTTATTTACGATTGTGTTAATGTCAGTCAGGCTTTATCGGTCAGTACTCTACTGATTTATCAGTGTTTTATATCTATTTCGGTTCAGTCAACTGCATAATTTAATATAGGACCTTGTTACCTCATGATAATTGCAATACCAAACTTTATTTATACTCGAAAATTTAAGTCAGGATAAATTCAAACTTAACATAGAACTACAGTAGTTAGAGACAGGTCGAGACAATTTCAATTTTGTTATACACAAGAACCTCGATAACATAAAAACCTCTATAACTTCAAAAAATAGTTTCCTTCCCATCAGAGCTTAAAACCTCTATAACAGAGACCCTTGATAACTTAAAACCTCTGTAATTTAAAATATTTTGTGTTTCCCTTGGACTTTGACTTATCGAGGGTTTACTGTAGTTGCAAAATTTACTTCAAAACACAAATGCTTAAGTTTTAATAATTTTCATTAACCAATAGAAAGTTAATCCATTAAAACACAAAGCTTTGTATTTATCTCTGTTATTGTAATTAGATATTCTTAATCTATTTAATAATATAAGATGTTATTAAGCTGTTATAATAAAGTTTCAATACGATTGATAATGTGATTATATTTTAATGATCAGAAGCGGTCACTGTAATCTGTTATGTATGTGATATCTAAGTAATTAATTTAAACTGATTAATTATAGTTGTATGAACTTTCTTATTGATAATGATTTGAAGAAATCTATACTATCTATACTTCTATACTATCTATACTATTATAAGAAACCGTATAGACACACTTCTTTGTTGCCTAAGATGTCAGCTATCACAGCATATTTTCGAATAACTCTTTTTTTTAATAAAAGACCCTACATGCGTCACGCTTTAGGTTATATATTTT
Organism: Papilio polytes; assembly: GCF_000836215.1. Lineage (NCBI taxonomy): Eukaryota > Metazoa > Arthropoda > Insecta > Lepidoptera > Papilionidae > Papilio > Papilio polytes. The sequence continues at coordinate 1,868,015 of NW_013524901.1, forward strand.
TACGCCATTAAACTTAAGGGGGTAAATATTTTAAATAAAAACCCTAATGTGGGAAAGAGACCATAAGTTGCTGCTAATATCAAGGAAGCAAGCTTGCCATGGTTTGTCATCATGTCATTTTGACATTTGCTATTAATAATTTGACAAATGTAAACATTTCCATAATTTCATGCGGCTGAAGTAGCACTGTAACAGCTAGTATAATAATAAGATTTTTAATTGATAAGCTAGTTTCAGTAAAATAAGGAAGTATAAAAGGATAGAAACAAAGGACTGTTGCTAACTAATATTATAAAGAGGAAAGATTTGTATTTTTGTATGTATTGAAATAACTCTAAAACTACTGGGCCGATTTTAAAAATTCTTTCACCATTAGAAAGGTAATTTATCTGTTATTTTAATATCACACGGGCAAAGTCACCAGTGGCAACTAGTTCTTATATAATTCAATTACATACTATTGTTTATCCTAGCCGGGTGTTCTGGGGACTTCAGGGAATTCACCATCCCAAAAAATCACTGGCAGTTATAACAAGAATATGTAATGTTTCCAGCCAGTTTAAGCGCGGCGGGCACACCTATAGGATGTATCGTGAGCGGTTACCTGATGGACTCCATCGGGCGACGTCGCACCCTCATCGTCACAGAGATACCCCTCATCCTCGGTTGGATCCTCATCGCCACCGCACAGAATGTTCCTATGATTTATGTTGGTAAGGATATATAAATATGAAACCATTAAGTAATACCAAGAAGACTTGATTTTTTACAGAAACATTTTGTAAGATTAAGAATTCTAAAAACACGAACCTTTTCTGGAAACTACTTCACTTGACTCTATACGAACTGATAGCTCTTTAACTGATCTCATATTCCTTACTAACTGGACCAGTTTGTCGATTACCACTACAATATTTTGGTATAGTCTTTTACAAGAATAAATATATATTTGCAGGTAGATTGCTGATCGGTTTCGGGTCTGGTATGGTCGGTGCGCCGGCGCGCGTCTACACCTGTGAGGTTTCTCAGCCACATCTTCGTGGAATGCTGGGTGCACTGGCGTCAGTGGGCGTGTCCACTGGCGTTCTTATACAGGTCAGTGTTTACCATAATATGGTTTTTATCGGGCTTATATGATGTAAATAAGCTTTTTGATAATGTAGTAAACACTAATAAATGAAAATCGTTTATTACATTTTTTGAGTATAGGTAAAGTGCGTCAAATCATTAACATAATAATAGTCTCAGGAACTATATAATAATGTCATCACCAGGATATTTGCAAAGCCAATATGTGCAAAATAATACTAATTTTATGAAAATATCACGATTTAAACCATAGAATATATCATCCGTAATAGTTATTGACAGACTTTCTCATTTTCAAATTAACTTCTTTAAAAATGCATGAGAAGGAACATTTGAAAGCTTCTCTAATTTTATTGAAGGTATACTCATATGTGAGTTTCGGAAAAAAATATTCTATTTTAGGGTTGATACAATGTACAATCGTGACACTTTTATAATCGATAACTGTAAGGTAAATATTGTTGAGTACAAAATTAGATTATTCAACCGCGAACAAACATGTTAACACCGTCATTTGTCATTGACTCGTGACGTCACATTACACCACACTCGTGATAAGGCTCGCTAATTTTATACACAATCAATTTAGACACGACATTTTTGTATAATATTTGAACATAATCAATTATGATTCTTTACTCAAAACAAATGAGTTCGTGGGAATTTTTTTGATTAATTATAAAACTTGAGATGCTAATCTGTAATCAAACAGATACTTTAAAACGTATTTTACACTTGGACACACTTTACACTTATACACTTCGCTTCGTATGCACCGCTTACAATCTGACAGATGTCTAAATGTATAATGAATTTGGTTTTAAACCGTGGCCTGTAAGACATAGCATATTTAAAATTTTAGTATTCGGCCTTTAGTACCATGTCACTTACACTTGGATTCTAAAAAAAATAGCTTATAAAATTTCAAGCTAGAGTTTTTTTTCATTCTGTCCACCATTACAGCTTTTTTTATCTTGAGTATGAGTACTTTATATCATAATTTTGCACCCTCGCCGAATCTTCCCTTAATCCCAAGAGACCTGCAAATCATCGACCTAAAGTGTTGACGTGCTCGTTAGTAATCGTAAGATGGTAGATTGAAATGTATTCCAAGTTGTTACTTTTTATTTCAGTACGTGATAGGAAGCGTGACAACATGGAACATTCTAGCAGGAGTGAGCGCTATCATCCCCATCGTATCCTTGCTAGGCATGCTACTGATTCCGGAGACCCCCAACTTCCTACTGCAACAGGACAAGCGGGAACGCGCTGAGAGCTCCTTAGCCAAATTACGAGGGTCCACCTGCGATCTGGATGAGGAAATACAACGTATGATAGCCTTCAAAGAGAAGAATCACGTTGAACCGTAAGTTGAACATCTTAATATTAATTGCGCAATAGCTTTGTAGTTATAGTCCTATCGACTTGTGCAGCAATTCTACTGCGATCCATTTTATCAGCTTTTAGAAGCAGTTTATGTGAGACTGTGTAGCGCCCCTTTCTCTCCAGCGCTCTGGTTGCCTTTTTTTTGCCGAAGGGGAATGCCTTATGCTTACTCCGTGCCTCGGGGCAGACATGAGAGTTATGTGGGACTCTCCCCATAATGGGGCATACCCACTAAACCCCTCCGTTTCCTCCTGGCCATTATGTGGGGCGCCACGAGATCGCTTTTGTTTGCTACCGCGACGCCCCACTGAGCGCTCTGGGTGCTCGCCCAACTATGCTAAACCCTAATGCGCTAGAAAAGCGTAATTGACCATATAAATTTCAATTTATTGACGACGCAGAGGTAAGAATGTTAGAAATATAACACAAGCAGGAGAAACAGGACACGGTGTAATCAGTTAATTAACAACATTGTAAGCGATAGAATGATTTTGTGTATGTTATAATCATTTTGTTTACTTCATTACGTTGTTTGTTGCTCAAGGTATAGCAAACAATTGTTTATAACTTATTAATACTCGTAATGCGTGGAATTGCGGAATCACGTTTATAGTTCGATTTCATTACTTTATCGATAAATATTTACGTCCCTTGTAACTGTTTATATTGAAAACGTCACAGCAAACAAGCATGTAATAATGTTCCACTGCACAAATATGTTTGGAAAACAGTTCTCTGTTTATTTACTGAAAATAAAAGAAATGGATACATCTTTAGTTTTATTGTAATTGGAATCCTACTGTATTGCAACTCGTAACTCTTTTACGTCTTTCTTTTGCAGATTGAAGACGCCCAAAGAAGTTTTAAAAGCCTTATTGTCACCATCAGCTTTAAAGCCATTTACGATCTTAGCGGTTTATTTCTTCATCTATCAATGGTGTGGTGTTAATACAATCACATTTTACGCTGTCGAAGTATTTGAGGTAATTGAGAAACATATTTATTAGAAACTAGCTGTTCCCGTACGGCTTCATCCGCATGAAATTATGAAAATCTTATTTTAAAGTTTACATGTGTCAAATTGTCAATAGCAAATGTCAAAATAACATGACATAACAAAACCTGGCAGTCTTGCTTCCTTGATGTTGGCAGCAACTTATGGCCTCTTTTCCACATTAGGGTAAAAACCCTACTAAATATGTTGGATAAAAATCCAACATATTTACCCCCTAAGTTTAATGACGTGAAAATATATAGCTTAAAGCGTGACGTAAGTGTAGGAAAAGAATTATTGAAAAATATGCTGTAATTGCTGACATCTTAGACAACAAAGAAGTGTGTGTTTACGATTTATTATAATAAATAAAGTATAGATAAATCTAAATCTTGTTGGTCAGTCAGTTTTAATACTAGTGCTTTGGGTGAGATTTCTTTCTTTTGTAGAACTGTTGAGAGACTGTGTGTTTTGCTGTGATGCCCATTAGTCCGACGCTCTGAGCGGTCGCACAACCTCACGGCGTTAACGTCAGCACTGAAGTTGGTCGATTAATATATTAAATTCTTTACAGGCATCCGGAGCTTCCTTAGATAAATACTGGTTGACAATTTCGATGGGTATCTTACGAGTCATCTTTACAGTTGTTGGATGTATTTTGTGCAGAAAATGTGGCAGACGAATGCTTACTTTTGTCTCAGGTAACATTTATGTTCTTGTCAAAAAAATATCATTCATATTTTAACAAAACCCTGAACAAAAACAACTACCTCACGAATCCTCGCTGTGATGAAATTACTTGTAATATACCTACACTAGCTTTCGCCCGCGACTCCGTCCGCGTGGAATTAAAAAAAAACGAAAGTAGACAGTCTATGTGTTCTTCCAGACTATGCTCTACACCTATACCAAATTTCATTAAGAGCCGTTTAACCGTTTTGGCTACAAACTCTAACAAACATCCATATAAACATTCGCATTTATAATTTAGTAAGATTAATGAAATGTAAAAGAGAACATTGGTTAAAGACCTCTGCCTTTTTTTGTTTTTAAACTTAATTGAACATTAATTCCGATAAGTCTCAAAGAGTTTATTGACAGTTTCGGTACTTCGTCTTTTCTACGCTTTATGTTGTAAAAAAGATTTGTTTTGCATTGAATAAGCTCCGTAACTACTAAACCGATTTCAAATATTCTTTCACACTTAAAAAGCTACGTTATCACAGGAACATGGCTACATTTTATACCAACTGGAATATATAATAATAGAATAGATATGAGACGTATTCTTTCGGCGAGCTGGTCTTGATCGCTAGTATGAAATATGTTTGCCTGTTGCAGCCATTGGATGCGGTTCAACAATGATAGTGTTATCGGTGTACATGTACCACGTCCAGTACTGGAAGGACAACAACCTGCAGCCTGTGTACTCCTGGATACCAGTCGCCAGTATCTACGTGTTCATGATCTCCTGTACCCTGGGCTATCTGATCGTTCCCTGGGTTATGATAGGCGAAGTGTATCCTACTCAGGTAATTAATTAAAATTGAGTTAGTTTTCTATTTGTAGTTGTAAATTTAAGAATTATTATTTCTTATTTTCAAAGTTCGTCGACCATATTTGTGATAATATCATTTTTAATTTTGAAGTACCTAAGAGGTACTTTTACAAATGTTTACACTTGTGAAATAACAACTCCAATAAGGACGTCTAGATATTATGATCTCAGTTAGATTGGTAGCACACATCTACTTCATACTAATATTATAAAGACTAAAGTTTAGATGGATGGATGTTTGTCAGAGTTTGTAGCCTAAATTGTTGAACGGGTCTCGATGAAATTTGGCATAGATGTAGAGGATAGTTTGGAACACATAGACTACTCACTTTTGATTTTTTAATTCCACGAAGACGGAGTCGCGGATGAAAGGAAGTTATAGAAATAAGAGTGAAATAATGCAAGAGTTTTAATAAGTCTGTTGTTTATTGTTTGGTATCAGGTGCGTGGTATAGTGGGCGGCATGACGACGTGCGCCGCGCATCTGTCAGTCTTCTCCGTGGTGAAGACCTTCCCCTTCCTTAAAGCTTCGCTCAATGACTACGGCGCATTTGGGCTCTATGGCGCTATGTCGTTAGGAGGTAAGATGTACTACCTTTTAGGTAAATTCCCTACATTTTCATGTATTTCAATATTTTCCTTCTGGTTTGTTTCTTCATCCTTTTGTTCATACTTCATCTTCTTATTAACAATTACTGTTATATAAAAATGTTCCTTTATTATCTTCTTTACTGTATTTGAATTGATATTATTTGTTTGTAGTAGTACTAAATACTAGACATAAAGCTCGGTACTTATGCTCAATTCAACTTGCTGTCAATTTTCACACACACAATGTTGTAATTGAACAATCGAACTGTAGTTAGTATTAAGCATATGCGGCAGGCTTTATAATTATTATATTATATAAATATTTTTAGCACATTTTTTAACGTAATCCAAAACTTTCAGGTATAATATTCTTCTACTTCTTCCTACCGGAGACGAAAGGGAGAACTCTACAGGAGATAGAAGATTACTTCTGTGGGAGAACGAAGACGTTGAAGAAGAACAGCACACAGACAGCACTACCTTGAAGTAAAGGAAAGAAGAATTGTGATAAGTAGATACATACTCAAAGTACAATATTGTTATTACATGAATAGAATGGCGATGTAGATATTATTAGGGTCGCTTTTTGCATGTAGCTTAATTATAGAACATTCTGTACAATATTTAGATGTACTTTTCAAATTAACAGTAATAATTTAAAATGTATACATTTTTTTTTATAATATAAGGTGGCAAACGAGCAAGCGGCCTGAATCCACCGAAATGGAAAGCGACCGCTACCCATAAACATCCGCTATTGCAGATGCGTTGCCTACCCTTCTACGACGAAGGAGACGCACATAAAGAGGACATTTCCCCTTCCTATGCATCTCCTTCACCGTCAAATCCACTTTTCCTTCCCATCCTTTCTTCTTAAGAAAAGGGTGGAAAGGGAAAGGGACTAAAATTAGGCCATAATTTTTATGAAATCATGTGATTTTCATAAAAATAATTGTTATACAATTTTTGTTATAAACGAGATTATTTTTTATATACCAAGGTATTATTAAATAATACGTATTAGTAATAAAATTAAATCTTACGAGATTATGCTGATACAATTAAAAATGAAGTATGGTGCTAAATAAATATAACGATACGCACAGTATGTATAGTTTATTGAATTTTTGAATTTACATATTTGTATGAGAATTTTACTAAACTTGATAGATTCTATAGTTTAGAATGTCTTAAAAAACTGTAAGTTTAAATGAAACAAAACCATTCAGAATCCAGTCTACAATTTTGTTGAATGTATTGAAATGAAAAACGCGGGAATTAAAATCATAATAAAAGGTATTCTGCTGCTTTCAGAGTTAAGCCGCTTAGTATCGATCTCCCTTACACAATACACTAAGGAACCCTTAGTGACTATTTAAATACACTAAGTGTAACACATTTTCTTTAAAATTAAGTGTTGTTTTACAATAAAAGTGATTAACAATATCTTTTTAATAATAGTGCCATTTAACAATTGTAGATATAGTTTTAAGTTTTATTTATTTAAGTTATGTTTGTAATATAGTGAAAATCTGCATTTTTGAACGGCAGCGTATTTTTCTTAAAATGTAATAAAATCAATGTTTTAATTGTACTGGCCTGGTATATACTGTCTCCAGTTACTACAGTAGAACCTCAATAAGTTAAAGTCAAAGGGAAACACAAAACATTTTAAGTTACAGAGGAGAGAGAAATATTGTGAACCAGGAATTCAAATAACTTACATGCATTTATAAAATGTGATGAAAGTTTGTTGTATCAAAGATTTGACAAGTTAAATAAATAAATTGTAAAAACCGTACCCAATGTTTTATTTCAAACATTTATTTTGAATTTTCAAAAGATACATTTCTTCCCGCGACTACGTTCGCGCGGTTTCGAAAAAAAAAACTAACATGTATTCTTCCACACTATGTTCATTAGACATCATCATCTACTTGCCCTTATCCCTTACGGAGGGTTGGCACAAATGTGCTACTCTTTCATACATCTCTCAGCCGTCATATCTTAATCCACTCATTTCTTAAGCATATCCTCTTACACACAATCCATCCATACTTTCTTCGGTCTTCCTCTACCTTAGTAGCCATCCACATTCAATCTTAACACTTTCTGGTTTATGTCCCCATCGTTTCGTCGCATAACATGTCCATACCACGCTAACCTTTTGCTTCCCAATTTATGTTCATTAGACATTTCTATCCTAAATTTCAGCGAGATTCGTTAAACCATTCTGGAGATACGCAATTACAAACATCCATCAATTTTTATCACACATAAATATTTAGATCTTATTCGTTACGGTCTTTGGTAACAAGCCCCTATTAAAGTAAACCGGGATTATTTTTCAATAAAAAGTACAAGTAAATACAGATTGACTTTTGCATGACTTATTATGGAAACTTCAACGTTGCTTACACATTTGGATTGTAAACATTGACTAGTCGCAATGAAACAGCGTCCATTGATACAAGCGTTGTGTTTGCTGGCAGTGTTCTGCGCGTGCGTCGCTCGTTTGGACGACATTATTAAAATGAAATCAGGTAAATAAAATAAGTATTTTTAATCTTACTAATTTTATAAAGTTTAGTGTTCGAAATACATTTCAGAATGTACTAAAAATTTTTAAAATCGTTCATTTAATTCCTTTACTTGTGCCTTTGGAATTACTTGTTTGAAATCTGTTATCACATAAAAGAGATTGAAAGAACATAACCTATTCAAATGTTTGCAGATAAGAATACAGTTAAAAAGACGGACGGTATAGAATTCAGTAACATATCCCGGTCCACTCTGCTGCAGATATTGTCGGCCATCGAAGAAGAAACGCGTGGTGGCCCACCTGCCGCGAAGCAGGCCCCAGCCTTCACTGCACAGTTCGCAAACAACAAATACACGAGACCATTCATATACCCATTCGTACACACCAGAGATTTATATATGGGCTAATATAAACTAAAAACATCATTGCAATTAATTAAAGATTGATAATATAAATGTAAGATGTCTCATTTATTTCACACTAGCTTTTGACCGCGACTCCGTCTTTGTAGATTAAAGAAAAAAAACAAAAACAAGTAGCCTGTGTGCTCTTCCAGACTATCCTCTACAATTGTGGCAAATTTCATCGAGATTCATTCAGCAGTTTAGGGTACAAACTCTAACAAACATCCATTTATCCATCTAAACTTTCGCATTTATAATATTAGTATGATCTTCTCATTTATGCTTTCTAAAGTGTAGTGGAACTGTCGAATTTTGCAAGAATTGTAGAAGATACTTGTAATATCGACCTTACGTCACCGACTACTATCTTACTAATATTATAAATGCGAAAGTTTGGATGGATGGATGTTTGTTAGACTTTGCACCCCAAACGGCTGAACGGTTCTCGATGAAATTTGGCATAGATGTAGAGGATAGTCTGGAAGAATACGTAGGCTACTCACTTTTGTTTTTTTAAATCCACGCGGACGGAGTCGCGGGCGATAGCTCGTTTATATCTAAATCGCAATAGATTCTTCTCGGATGTTTCTCTGCTATGAAATAAAAAGATGTCAAACAGAAATTGTCAGTCGATGTCAGTATTGAAAATTTAACGTAAAATTTATGTGGAATTTGGTTCATATTTTGGCGACATAATGTAAATAGTAAGTTGTGTGTATTATTGATAGAGGTTACTTTGCCTCTCGTTTCATTCCTGCTGTTGTGAAAATATGGGAACATGGAGGAAGATTCCGAAATCTTGTACCCAGATCCAGGGTTATGGACAAAGACCTCGCTCATCCAGTTGTACTACGGGATATTGGTTAACCTAACATCGGTCACTTTCGGTATAGCTTTCAGCTTTTCGTCTGTCATGGTGCCACAACTGCTGACAGTCGATCCAAAAATTATAACATCAATGACGGAAGAGTCGTTGATAGGTGTGTGTTTATTTCATGAAAAAAGAACCCTAGATGTAAGATGTATGATTCAAAAGTGAATAAAATAGCTACTAGGCCTAATATGCTTTTACTTTTCAGTAAGTGTATTGCCTTTAACCACGATGATTGGTAACGTAATTAGCGGCTTCCTAATGGATACTCACGGGCGACGGCTGACGCTGATCATCTGCGAAGTACCCATGATTATCGGATGGTTCATTATCGGGTTTGCAACTACTGCCATCGAGTTAATTATTGGTAATGTTTGAAAATCAATTGTAAAATACTATATTGTTACAATACTTGATAATAAGATAGTTCACAGACGATAATTGATTAAAGATTCGACTGTAATAGTGTCGGTGGCTCAGGAGTTAATTGCTTGACTTGTAATCTGCAGGTCTTGAGTATGCGACTTCCGAATTTCATATGTACACGAGCTGTCGATCGCAAACTTCGTCAGGGCAGAATTAAAATATAACCTTTAATAAAATTTCCGCGCGCATCAGCTCCTTACGGTCAAAGTCCCGTCAACATCGATCCACCCGATCCAGGGATAGCAATCGATGGCCATATTGACATCGCGAAATTAAAAAAGCCTTTATGTCTATGAAATACCCGCGCGCATCGGCTACCTTCCAAAGTCCTGTCAACATCGAGCCAGCCGTATCGGAGATTACTCGAAACAAACGCGACAGACAATTTTTTTTGACGCGATTTTTGTTATCAGCATAGCATTGTCATCTTTTCGAAATCTAGATTTTTTTCTTTCGATATTATTATAGATACAGGCGCTCCAATTTTGATACGCATATAATTAGATTTAACTGAAGTTCTTACAGTGAAGAGAATATGCAATATTTATTTATCCGTGCAGGTAGACTTATACTTGGCTTGGGGTGTGGCATGGGCATGATTCCTCCTCGAGCGTATGTCACTGAGATATCACTGCCTAATATGAGAGGTGTGAATGGTTCCTTTTCCAGCGTCGGTATTGCTCTTGGAGTTATTTTACAGGTAACTAGGAAATTTCACTCAACAAGTGAGTAGTCCGACTAACAGCCATTAACGCTACCCATAATCTTTTTCCCAGGCGATTTTCGGTGCATTTATGAAATGGCCTAGTTTGGCATGTCTTAATGGTTTCTATAGCGTCGTTTTGGTGCTTCTCGCCTTCATATTTCCGGAGACGCCATATTTTCTTTTGATGACGAGCACGCCTGAGAAAACTAAAATGACTTTAAGGAAGTTCAGATCTGTACACTACAATATCGAAGCAGAAATGGATACGTTATTGGAATTCAAGTCGGATAACAGACTTCGTAGGTTAATAACGTTGCTTTCTATTTACTAAAATTTGCTTTTCCACGATATGTCCACTTTTTCCTTTCAAAAGTTTCGTGAAAATATCTGATAGCCTACTTTTTCCCATTCATATAGTTTGCAACAATTAGATATTTACTGATGGCACGATCGGCCTTGTAGTGACTGATAGTGCAACCTCTGTGGTATCAAACTTTTTTCGAAACGTCTAATGTAATTTAAAATGTTTCAGATTAAGTCTACATGAGCAGATGCAGATGTTGTTCAGTAAATCCGCTTGTAAACCATTCTCGATGATAGTCACTTACATAATAATATCACAGTTAGTTGGCATTAATCTTCTACTAATGTGGACGATCGAGATGTTGGATGTGAGTTTCAACCTATTTATTCAATTTAACACAATAATCATACTTAACGTTATAAATACGAAAGTTTGTTTGCTTAACGAATCATGATGAAAATTGGCCCAGTAGAACACTCACTGAGTTTTTCCATCCATCTAAACTTTTGCATTTATAATATTAGCAACATAAGTAAGATATCTTGTATTAAATTTCTGTTTAAGAAATGAGAACGAATCTAGTCTTGTTTGAAAACTAATATCTAATTTACTATTAATGTCCAGAAATCTAAATCGAGCGTTGACCCCGATGCTGGCAATATTGCACTAGCTATAGTAAGGCTTCTCGTTGGCATCGGTACTTCTTTTTTAATGCTGAAAGTGGGTCGAAAAATTTTGGCATTAGTATCGAGTAAGTACTGTTTATTTATATATTGCGAATGAAATTACAAAGTATTAATAATAACTAGCTTTCGCTCGCGACTCCGTCCGCGCGGAATTTAAAAAAAAAACAAATGTGAGTAGCCTATATGTTCTTCCAGAGTATCTTCTACATCTATGCCAAATTTCATCGAAATCCGTTCAGCCGTTTAGGCTACAAACTCTAACAAATTTCCATCTATCCATCCATCTAAACTTTCGCATTTATAATATTAATAAGAAGTAAGATAAATAAAGATGTGCCTGCTGAAGTCATCGAACAGCAGCAGAGATTGTTTACAAATTCTACGTCCACGTAAGGGTGCTGTGTGTAAGGAAAATCACCCATGGGGCCCTAATGATTATTGAAAACGGTTCACGCATTCGCGCGCTATGCAAGAACAAGAAATCTCTCGATCCTTGCAAAACGACCGAGTGTTCGATTAATGAAAACACGTGCTGATAGATAGAGTTGTGGATATAGTCAATTATTTTGCATTACAGGTTTGGGCGTGTTCGTTGTGTGTTTATTCTTTGGGATATATATAAGTTACAATACTCAACAGAGCGTATTGCCCTTTGTCTTCTTTATGCTTTATGTTATAGTTGCAAGCATTGGTTATTATCCTCTGCCCATGCTTCTAATTTTTGAACTGTCACCTTTGCAAGTAAGCATAGTTTACTCTATTATTTGACTTGTAGCCAGGTCTTTTGACATTTTTTGTGCATATAGACAAGTTGAGGAGAAATAGTTGATTTGAATTAAGGGAAGTGGTAATTTTAACAGTGGTAGAGCCCGCTTTAACATCTTCGCACGAATGGGTCGGCTCGCCCGGTGTAATACCACGACCACACAGAAAACAGGCTTGAAGTGGAAGCAATTCCGCGTTTCGTCTGATGAGTGTGGTGCCGGTGGCCTAATTTTAGTCCCTTTCCTTTTCCACCCTTTTCTTAAGTGGAAAGGATGGGAAGGATTTGATGGTGGAGGCGACTCATAGGAAGGGAAAATGTCCTCTTTATGTGCGTCTCCTCCTCCGTCAATCAAGGGTGAGCAACGCATCTGCAATTGCGAATGTTTATGGGCAGCGGTCACTTTCCATTTCGGTGGATTCAGGTGGCCGCTTGCTCGTTTGCCACCTTACGTTATAAAAAAAAAAAAATTGAAAAGTATTCCAATCTACAGGAGACCAACGGAATCTTCTAAAGACCCCGTGATTAACGAGAGTTTAACATATTATTATATGTTATAGTTTAAGTAAATGGTTTTAAACTTTTGTAATATGTTTATTCTAACATTTCATAAACAAAAAATATTTCTTTCCAGATTCGTGGCGTAATTGGAGGTCTGGGAATAGCAACATTAAATGGTACAACGTTTGCCGTTAACGCATTATATCTACCTATTTGCAGTCTTATTGGATTTGCTAATGTAACACTAGGATTTAGTATATTTTCTTTAATAGGTTAGAAATATCTCCTTTTATTGGTTGCTTACTTTACTTACTTTATTAGCTTTTCTTAAAATATTCTGAGTCTCTGTTTTTTGCAGTTTTTGAATTAACAATTGGTATATTTCGAATGTCCCCAGGTGCCTTATACGTCTACTTCTATTTGCCGGAGACAAAGGATTTGACGCTGCAAGAGATCGAAGAGTTCTTCAACGAGAGACGTCCTACATTGACGTCACAACGTCGTATTCGCTCGATGATGGCGTTGTCGCGTCAGCTCGGCAGTGCAGAGAGCAGATCCCTTATGAGAATCAAGTCCAAGAGCTTTAACAGATAAGATCCAAGCAACGTGTTGTATGTCTGTCGGTTTTTATTAGTCGAAAACGTTTTGTTAAATATTTGTAGAAAGTTGCAATTAAAATATTACATTAATTAATATCTATTGTATATTTCTTTTAGAGTTATAATAACTAATCGTTTAGAAAACCTTTTACGATTTAATATTATTTGCTTGATTTATAATAATTGTGTGAATCGCTGGCGAAAACGAGTTAAGAATATTTTTATTAAAAGCAAATCTGGGCCTTGCGTGAGATTTTTTGAGTACCCCTTTGCATAGCATTTTGGTAGGAGGTATAAAAAGGTTATTCAAGATTCGCAGACCTGTCGCATCTATCTTTCCAGTGGGGCCGCTACAGCCCTGGCATTGTAGCCCAACCACAACCTTCCCTAAAGCCAGCCCTAAGTTGGTCTATCATATAGATTTCTAGAAGTCTTACTTTTGTTTTTCCATGTTTTCAATTAATTAATATATTAAATTCTTTACAGGCATCCGGAGCTTCCTTAGATAAATACTGGTTGACAATTTCGATGGGTATCTTACGAGTCATCTTTACAGTTGTTGGATTAATTTTGTACAGAAAATTTGGAACACGCATGCTTACTTTTTTCTTAGGTAACATCAAAATCATATAATTTATATTTAAACTAAAAAGAAACCTAAATCAAATTTAACTAGCGAATTATCATTTTAGTGAACTTGCTTGTTCACTAAAAAGAAAAAAGAAGAAAGTTTTTAGGCGACAGCTCTTATAATGTAAATACTCTTGCTTTTTCCCAGCTATTAGTTGCGATTCAATCGATGGTGTGATCAGTGTACATGTACCTCGTATTGGAAGGACAACCTGCAGACTGTGCACTCCTGGATACCAGTCGCCAGTATCTACGTGTTCATGATCTTCTGTACCCTGGGCTATCTGATCGTGCCCTGGGTTATGATAGGACAATTGGGTTAGTTTTCGCTTTGTAGTTATGAGTTTCAGAATTGTTATTTCCAGTATTAATGTATTTTGCGTATTATTATTGGAGGCTTTCTAGGTGAGGTTCCTTATGTTTTTAAATTGGTTTAATGTCATCCAACGTTTCATATCTAGCATCTTATGGTCGAATTCTAAAACAAATTTCAAACACTTCGCTTCGTAAGCTCCGTTTACAATCTGTCAGAATCAAGATTACTACTGTGGAAGCACCAAAATGTCAAAGAACAGCACAACCTTGAAGTAATAGAAAGAATTCTGATAAGTAGATACATACTCAAAGTTCAATATAGTTATTTTATGTATAGAATTTCTTACGGCGATGTAGACATTATTAGGGTCGGTTCTTTTGCGTGTGGCTAAATCATGGAACATTCTGTACAATATTTTGATGTACTTTTATATTTTAAAATAATAGTAATAGTTTACATTATGTATACATTTATATTTTGGAGTAATGATTTTTTTTTCCATTAGGAAGTTATTGTTATACAATTTGTGTATGTGTAAACGAGATTATTTATGTTTATCAAGATATTATTAAATAATACCTGAAGTTTATTTTTGAAACGATTGGACTTATTTTGACTGGAAAGTAGATGCACGCGGAAATATTATAGACGACCATTTTTCTCTAATTCGGCGCTAATGTAATTTGCGGGCAAAAGTTGGTTATACAATAAAAGGGGTTAACAATTTTTTTTTTAATATTAGTGCTATTTAAAAATTCTAGACAAAGTTATAAATTTATTTAAGTTCTATTTGTTTTATAGAAAAAAGTTGTATTTTTTTAAGGCAGCTTGTTCTTGAAATGTAATTAAATCAATGTGTAGTGTCATATATTACATGTCTCCTGTTATTATTTACATTATGCCAGTTGCATTCCAACGCCAATTTTTAAGTCTAGGGTCCTATTTTACTGCAGTACTGCACAGCAGGCTGTCAATTAACTTGCATGCATTTATAAATTGTTGTATCAAAGATTTGACAAGTTAAATAAATAAATTACAGTAACTGTATCCAATGTTTTATTTAAAATTTTACTTTCATCTTCTAATTCTATCAATATTTTTTCCCGCGCCATCGTCAGCGTAGTATTAAAAACTAAATATAGGTTTTTAGACTATGATTCACTTCTATCCAAAAGTTGAACAAGATTCATTGAGCTGTTCTAGATACGCAGTTATAGTCCAATCAATTTTTGCCACACATAGCTCTTATTCGTTACGTCCTTTGGATTAACAAGATCATATTACAGTTAATCGGAATCGTTTTTTTTTTGGTTAAGAAGTTTTTTAAGGGACAAGCACAAGATACTAGGCATAAAATACTATGCCTATTTGATTTTCGCTATATTGGCTCTTATGCATGGCGCTGATGGATGCAGTAAGTGGGAGCTATCGACAGTTAACTTCTGCAAGATATATGTCAGGTCAAGGAAACTTTATTTAAAGCCGAGAATACATATGCTCGTAGGTGGGATGCTTGCATTCCAGTACTGGAACGTTCCAGCTACAAGAATGGTTAAAAAAATAACTAGAATACCTAAAATGTAAGTGTTACAGCTGCTTGCATGAAGCTGAGAGAGACTTTAAGGGGGGTAGGAAACTTAGTACTGGCACGTCTTATCTCAAATGATCTCGTGAACATTTTACTGGCATGTGTAAACGCATTGTATCAACAGTAGTAGTAATAAAGGCTACGATATCCGCCACTCCATAGCGTGCATGTTGCGAGAGGGCAGGTCAAGCATTACTCCAGAAATTCTAAATTGCGCCAGTGCTGACATGTAGTCAGCATGACAGCTACTACTCCATTTTACTGGCATAATTTCGTTCTTAAGTCACCGAGTACCATTTATGAAATCTACATCGCATTAGATTCTTCTTGAATGATTCTTCACTATGAAATAAAAAAGACGTCAAACAGAAATTGTCAGTCGACGTCAGTGTTGAAAATTTTATGTAAAATTTATATAGTTTATATTTTTGGCAACATAATGTAAATAGGAAGTTTCATGATACAATCTTTTATAGAGGTAGGTTTGCCTCTCGTTTTGTTCCTGCTGTTTTGAAATTATGGGAACATGGAGGACGAACCCGAAGTCTTGTACCCAGATCCAGGGTTATGGACAAAGACCTCGCTCATCCAGCTATACTACGGGATATTGGTTAACCTAACTTCGGTCACTAACGGTATAGCTTTCAGTTTTTCGTCTATCATGGTGCCGCAATTGACAACAGTCGATCCTAAAATTATAACATCAATTATGGAAGAGACGTTGATAGGTATGTGGTTACTGCACATAGATTATAATAGTTTAGTAAAGGCTTATGATCATTCCGTAAACAACACTGTAGAAGTAAGAAATTTATAGATTAACAGGATTCAAAACTGAACAATGTAGCTACTGTACTTAATATCGTTTTACTTTCCAGTAAGTGTATTGCCTTTCACCACGATGATTGGTAATGTTATTAGCGGATTCCTAATGGATACATATGGGCGACGGATGGCACTGATCGTCTGCGAAGTACCCATGATAATCGGATGGATCCTAACCGGGTTCGCAACTACTGCTGTCGAGTTAATTATTGGTAATGTTTGAAAATCTAGATGTCAAACTATTCTTTATTTATGATACTGAACAAAATAGTTGAAATTATAATTTTTAGGTTATATTTAAAGAGAAGATGACAATAAAATAGTGTTATTCAAAAGTGTCGGTAGCTTAGGAGTTAAGGACTTGACTTGTAATCTCAGATCAAGGGCCAGAGTTTTCGATTTATAAAAAATAATATCTACACGAGTTGCTGGTCACAAACTACGTTACCGCGGAATTAAAAAATAGACATCTATAACATTCCCTCGCGCATAAGCTACCTTCCAGTCAAAGTCCCGTCAACATCTGTCCACCCGTACCAGTGATAGCAATCCATTGTTATTTTGACATTGTTGAATTAAAAAAAGACCTTTAATGTGGCCGTCCATGTTCGCTCCCTTTTCGCCCTCCAGTGAAAGTCCCGTAAGAATCGGCCCAGTCTTTACGGGGATTACCCATAACAAACGCGGCTTGCTGACAGACATACACAGATAGACAGACATGTTATCAGCAACGCATGTACATACATACAGACACTCCAATTTTATTATGCGTAGAGAAGATTTAACCGACGTTCTTATAGTGAAGCGAATATGCAATATTTATTTATCCGTGCAGGTAGATTTATAGTTGGTTTGGGGTGTGGCATGGGCATGATTCCTCCTCGAGCGTATGTCACTGAAATATCACTGCCTAATATGAGAGGCGTGAATGGTTCCTTTCCTAGCGTCGGTACAGCTCTTGGAGTTATCTTACAGGTAACTTGGAAAGTTCACTCAACAAATGAGTAGTCCGCCTTTTAGCTATTAATGATTTCCATGTTCTTTTTTCCCAGGCGGTTTTCGGTGCATTTATGAAGTGGCCCAGTTTGGCATTTCTTAATGGTTTCTACAGCATCATTTTGGTATTCCTCGCTTTCATATTCCCGGAGACGCCATATTTTCTTCTGATGACGAACACACCTGAGAAAGCTGAAATGACTTTAAGGAAGTTCAGATCCGTGCATTACGATGTCGAGGCAGAAATGGATACGTTATTAGAATACAAGTCGGATAACAGACTTCGTAGGTTAATAACGTTGCTTTCTATTAATTACAATTTTCTTTACCACGATATATTCGATATGAAATCTAATGTTACCACTTTTTGCTTTCGAAAGATTCTTGAAAATATCTGGTTGCCTATTTTTACTCTCTACTGAGCAATCGATCCAATGGGAACTATTTTAATTGTGCCATTCTATGGATCGTGCTATCTCTGTGGTATGTTTTTTCTGAACATATAATGTAATTTAAAATGTTTCAGATTAAGTCTACATGAGCAGATGCAGATGTTGTTCAGTAAATCAGCTTGTAAACCATTCTCGATGATAGTCACTTATATAATAATATCACAGTTAGTTGGAGTTAATCTTCTACTGATGTGGACCATCGAGATGTTGCAAGTAAGATTCAGTAACACAATCGTCACTTCATTTACCGTGTACTTTGGTATTTTGATCTTACCTATTATAAATGTGAAAGTTTAGATGGAGGAAGGAAAGTTTGTGAGTGTTTCTAGTTCTAGATCATCTAGATCTATGCTAAATTTTATCGAGATCCTTTCAGCCATTTAGGCTGTAAACTCTAACATCTATACATCCATCTAAACATTCGTATTCATAATTTTAATAACTTAAGTAAGATATCTTATATTACATTTTTCTTTATAAGACAGGCACTTCTAATATGATTTGTTGCATTGGTTGGTTTTATTCAGTTAGTAATTTTAAAAGAAATAAGAAAGATTCTTGTCTTGTTTAAAAACTAATGTTCATACTTAATTTAATATCCAGGAGTCTAGGTCGAGCATTAACCCCGATGTGGGCAACATTGCGTTAGGTGTAACAAGGCTTGTTGTTGGCATCGCTACTTCATTTTTAATGTTAAAAATGGGTCGAAGAATTTTGGCATTAATATCGAGTAAGTACTTCTTATTTATATCGAGGATAACATTACAAAGTATTTACGTATAATTAAATTAAGTTGCGCTTGCTAAAGTTACCGTAGATCAGCAGAAAATGCTTACAAATTCGTCTGAGGGTTTATTTTCATTTATACTATATACTAATATTATAAAGAGGAAAGATTTGTATTTTTGTATGTATTGAAATAACTCGAAAACTACTGGACCGATTTTAAAAATCTATACACAATTAAAAACCTACGTAATCAGTTTGTAACATAGACAAGGTTTATTTACTTTACTTTATTTCACGGTGACGAAGTCGCGAGCAACATTTAGTTAGTAGATAACTCAGTTGTATACAGCGTGCATGGGGTTAATGAAAAAAATCAGTCTGTTCCAAAGCAAGCATCGTCCGGGGACTCAGTTAAATAGAATGCCTGGTAAGAACAAGTAACGACAACCCTGCGGGCCCTAACGACTAAAGAACGGTTCTCGCATGCGGGCGCTATGCGAGAACAAGAAATCCTTCTCCAAGCTTGCTATAACTACAGAGTATTCGACTAAAAAAACTGCGTCCTAGAGTTGTGACAATATTAAATTATTTTGCATTACAGGTTTGGGCGTGTTCGGCATTTTTTTATTATTTGGAATATTCATCATTTACAACACTCAACAGAGCGTACTGCCAATTTTCTTCTTTTTAATCTATATGGCATTCTCAAGTATTGGTTATTATCCTCTGCCCATGCTTCTAATATTTGAACTGTCACCTTTGCAAGTAAGTAGAGTTTGCTGTATTATTCGATTACGATTCCAGGTTGCTACTTTCTTCTAACATTTCTGTAAATAAAGGTATTTGTTTTCAGATTCGTGGCATAGTTGGAGGTATTGGTATAGCAATATTAAATGGTACAACGTTTGCTGTCAACGCAGTATATCTGCCATTTTGCAGTGTTATTGGATTTGCTAATGTGATACTGGGATTTAGTATTTTCTCTTTATTGGGTTAGAAATCTCCACTTTTATGACTTGTTTTATAAGTTTTTTTATATCACAAGGTGGCAAACGAGCAAGTGGCTATTTGAATCCGCCAAAATGGCGGAGCGACTGCTGCCCAATACACATTCGCAATTGCAGACGCGTTGTAGGCAAGGGTAGGCCCTTAATTGACGGAGGAAGAGACGCACATAAAGAGGATATTTTCCCTTCCTATGCTCCTTCACAGTCAAATCCACCCTTTTCTTATAAGAAAAGCGCGGTGAGGGAAAGAGAAAATTAGGCCTATATTTTTAACAATTGGTATATTTTAATGTTCCCAGGTTCCTTATACGTCTACTTCTACTTGCCGGAGACGAAGGATTTGACGCTGCAAGAGATTGAAGAGTTCTACAACGAGAGACGACCTACGTTGACGTCACAACGTCGTATTCGCTCGATGATGGCGTTGTCGCGTCAGCTCGGCAGTGCAGAGAGCAGATCCGTCATGAGAATCAAATCCAAGAGCTTTAACAGATAAGATCCAAGCAACGTGGTGTATGTCGTAGTGATTTGTCGAAAACGTTTTGTTAAATGTTTGTATAAAGTTGCAATTAAAATACTACATTTTAAATTTTCTGTTGTTTATTTCTTTTAAAGTAGTTAATGTTAAATAATACTTTAGAAAACCTATTACGATTAATAATTATTTGCTGTATGAGGATATCTTTTTCGTTTCTATTTGGTAGGTAATTAAGTAATGACTTGCTTCACATTTATTTAACTTGAAATAGAAATAATTTTATTGAAACAAGAGATTAACAATTACAATAACAGTTATACCAACTAAATGATAATTACAAATTGTGGTTAAAATACGATTAATCTGGTGATGCCCACACTAGGCAATGCCTGTATCGTGGGCATGGAAAACAGCAGGAAAAATCTTTTCAAACATTAATTACAAAAAACTTACGCTTAATGACTGACTTTTCGCATAATTAAACATTGGCTAATGCAACTATAACCTTCTCCATAACAATAATGCCGTGTTTGAAATCGTCCACATGAACTCTTTCATTATGAGCATGTATTAATTGAGGCGTGTTGAGTATTGGAGAGAATCCTATAGCGGGGATTCCCTGACGTCGTATGAAGCGCGCATCTGTAGTGCCCGGACAGATCACACTGTTGATATCCAAGCCCCTGAAATTGTAGCATATTTAAAATACATTTTGTACGTATTTCACTTAAACTTCCGACTATCTAATTTACGTTATAAATACGAAAGTATAGATGGATGTTTGTAAGAGCTTATAGCCTAAACTTCTGAACACATCTTGGTAAAATTTGGCATAGATGTCAAGAGAATAGTTGGAAGAACACATCCGCTACTTACTTTTGTATTCTTAAATTCCTCAAAGCCAATTAATTGCAAAAAGAAATATTTTCAATGCCTAATCTTAGTAATATTATATTTTATTAATTTGGTTCAGTTTAAACGCGTGTCGTCGATCGTTGAAGAACAAGAAGTAACTTAGAAGTAAGTAAAGATATCTTTGACTAAACTATCGCACAACTGTTCTGTGATTCTCGATTGTTTCGGCAACCAATTTATCTGTTTTCACAACTACAAATCGAGTAGTGTGAGCATCTCCATATAAGCTCATATAGGAATCAAATCGCGACTAAACAGTTATGCGATAATTTTGTCAAAGGTGTGAGCACGCTCAAAAGGTACAATATACTTACATATCCCGTACTGCTTTCAGTAAAGCATTCCAAAAGTACGCGTCCTTATCAAGTTTGGTTGTTTTTTCTTCTGGATTCTTCTCGAAATATTCCAATGTAACGTTTTCTCCGGCTTCTTTGCACCAGTTTAAAATCTAAGTGAGGAAAATAATTACGATTTCTAATTTGAATTTTATGATAAATGTTATTCAAATAACATTTGAAATAACATACAAAAACCTTCAGAGTTTTAGGAACATCTTAGGCGGCCCGAGCTGATGATCTAGGCTAGGTCTAATCTAGACTAGGATTAGCTACCATTAAGTCTGTCTTATCTTATTACCTATTGTACTGTGTATTTATTATAATTACTCTGACTTTTGTTTTAATTTTCTTTTTTACATTTTATGATCCTTTATGTGGGGCAGTACCTCATATCAGTAAAAATATATTTTAGCATTCTTATGACTAATTTCTAGACAAAAGTCTTACCATATTCTCAAAAGCATCGTGATCTTCGAAGGGAGATATTCTGATGTCGAAATATGCACTAAGCTGTTCCGGCAGCACATTTATTTGAACTCCACCCTGTCGGTGAGAAAATTGTCAAAATATACAACATCGAATTATTTACTAATGCCAGATAATGTTTATTAAATATAAATTCAGAAGAGTCATCTAGTTAAAGTGGGTTTACAAACATTTTGACAAAAGGTGAATGAAAAGAGGTGAAGACATGAAATTATTGTGACATTAAATTTTCAGTCATTTTTATTTTTTTAACCTGCCTTAATATGTAACTCGGTTTTGTTAACCTTTGTTTTGCAAGTTCTGCAGATAAATTAATCACATTGTTTTGTAACAAGTAAGTTAATTGCGCATATTAGCATGTTAATCTTGTAAAAACATTTTGTTTTAAATTCGAATTAGCACGAGGTTATCCTTTTTTTTATTTTACTTAAGTAATAATTCAGTTATGATCAAACTATTTACTGATTAACTAAAAGAAAAAACTTACTTCTAATTTTGTTAAATTGATTGTTGTAACGTCACCCAAAAGCGCACCATTAACAAATTTTTGTCTCTCCTTTTCTCTAAATTCCATTAATTTGTTAATAATATAATTAATCTGTAAAAGAAACGCTTTATTTAGTTTTCTCTTATCTTAATCCAAAATTAATTAGTGAAGTAATATACATTTTAACTAAATAACTCAAAGAAATTCAACCTTTTCGCCGGCGGTGACTTCATTCTTTTGGAGCATAGCACCATGGCCGGTCACACCTCTGCATGTTATTTTGACTTCTACAAATAAATTACGATAATAAAAAATCATTACTTAAATAAAGACTGTTTTACTCAAAAATAATGTAGCTTTCAGACTTTAAAACTATTTTTGAGTTGCCCAGTTTTTTTAAGTGCATACAAAAATACAAATCCTCCCTCTTTATATTATATATAAACTAGCTGTTCCCGTACGACTTCATTCGCATGACATAATGAAAATTGTTTTATTGATTACATTTGTCATATTCAATTGCAAATGTCAAAATGACAGACAGACATAACCATCATGTCATTTGTCATCACAAAGCATGGCAATTTTGCTTTCTTTATGTTGGCAGCAACTTATGCTCTCTTCCCACATTAATGGCGTCCAAATATATAACTTAAAGCGTGACGTAAGTGTAGGGCTTTTTATTATAATAAAAAAAGAGTTATTCGAAAATATGCTGTGATTTCTGACATCTTAGGCAACAAAGAAGTGCTTGTTAATCAGCTAAAAAAATATCTCAAATGTAAAGTAAAATCTAGTTATTTTAGTTAATGTCTGTTAAAAACCTTTGTCAATTACGGCACAATCTATAGACAATTTATTATCTCTTATTTTCTAGGCAGGTAAAAGGGGTTAGAATGTTTTCATATAAATGTTTCAACAATAGAAACACGTAGTTAGTGCGATATCACAAAGATGTTTCCCAGTATGTCAAAGCAATATTGTTCCACAATCATGAGCATTCGGCGTAAAAAGTTGGGAACGCATGGTGAAACTGCGCGCCAATTACCACGTTACTAAAGCGATATTATCTTTACTTGTTAGGCATTTCATAAACAAGAAGCCATTAAATGGATTTTCATATGTAAAAACTACAACTGGTTTCACAAGAGTCGAGGGAACCGGAGCTTATTAGTCCAATTTCGTCATATCAGTTTTTAAGATTTATATGCTCATATTGCACATTTTGTTGTAATTTAACTGCAACTTAAGTTTGAGAACTCATTTTGTACCAGTGATTGGGGGGTCATGGTTATTCCAATTATTATTAAATTTATAATATTTAGCATTTTAATTTTAATTTTAACTTTAGCAAAAGAACATTAAAATATATGGTATATAGTATGCATAATTGACACTTCACTACTTGAAACATTTTTCATCTCACTGACGGTACCTGGTTTCCGATAGTCAAAATCATAAACCAAAAAAAAAACAAATAATTCAAACATCTCAAATATTACCGTATAAAGAAGTTAGCGGCGAAAAAATCTTGTTCCCTATTTCTAGCCTGTATATTTCTAAAATCTCTTTGTCTTTAGACTTTAAGTATACAGAACACTTACGTCTTGCTGTCCGTTCTCCGTGAAATGCGTGGAATACTTTTGAATCATCACTGGGGTAACTTTCGTCCATCTCAAAGCCCACATTTAGTTTCCTAAATTCCTCGGATTCGCAGAATATTTTCATACCATTCATGCCACCAATCTCTTCGTCTGTTATTAAAAATTGTTATTTAGACTAGCTATTCAAATATTTGAAACAATTATAAACTAAACTAAAAACAAGAAATGAAAAATGACCACCGCGGTGTTCTCGTCGCTCGTTTGGCCCTTTCTGTTATAAAAAAAGAATCATCAATCGGTGACGCAGTATTGGAATTGGTCATAGAAATAGTCGTCATGAGTCGAGTTAGTGAAAAAGTTTTACCTGGTACGAAACTAATATGAACAGTTCTCATTAGCCTGACGCCGGCTTTCTTAAGGTTCCTAACAGCTTCTAAATGCAGTATACCATTGCTCTTCATATCCTGTGCACCGCGAGCATAGATCCAACCGTCTGCTGTAATATGCGCCTCAAACGGTGGATATTTCCAATGTTCCTGTGAAAAATCAAATTGTAATCTAAAAATTGATTAAATGCAACAAATGCTATTTGAAAATGTCAGGCGGTGAAGATTCTCAGTTGAAATAGAATAATAAACTTTAAGTGCAAATTATTGTGTTTTAAAATGAAATCACGAGACCATTAAATTAAGAATTAGTTGAAATTTTGATGGCATTTCTTTCTTCTTTAATAATAAGTTATGACCTATAATTTAGGTAGTATTTGGAGAGGTAATCAAAGAGTGTTTATTGAAGAAAACTTACTTCATAAACGGGCACTACGTCCATGTGAGAATTCAATAAGATCGAAGGTAATTCTGGTTGCGTTCCCTGCCATGTTATCAACACTACTGGTTTCTTCTCTAACAACTCGTGCACTTCATAAGGTAGATTTAACAGGTCTGCTTGTCTCTTCAAAAAGTTGACGCAGTCATCTGTTTTATGTTATAAAACTGTATTACATAACCTTTACTTTGTTTTACAACTCTATTTCACACAAACTATCAATTATTTGGTCACTAGCGATTACTGTGTTAAGTAGAGTTAAGCATAGACTGTAAATAACAACTGGTTTATTAAGAAAGTCCAAGTCTCTCACAACCAGTCTAAAACTATAAAAAATTCGATATATCATATTACTTCTAAAGGTTCTATAATATTACTCCGTTATGCAAAGCGTACTTTTGCAAATCAATTCAATCTTTTTAGTTAAATTTGCTATAAAAAATAACAACAAAAATATATCACATTGAAAGACAATTAAATGTGCTTGTTTTTGTAGAAATTTAATAATTAAATGTTTTACTTACTGTAATCAACATTTGGATGCACTGTAGGTATTCTTAAATATTCTCTGAATCTTTGTATCACTTCATCTTTTTCCCATTCACTCATCTTTATCACGGTAACGACTCTAATGGTGGTCACAATATGGCTGTCTGGAAGCTAATGGCAATAACACCGTTTGATAATATGCAAATATATATGTTGATAACCTTATCTAAATGACACATTCATGCAAACATATTCACACGGTTAAATACCACATTCATTTATTTTTAACTTTTAACAATCAGACGGATTTTTTTTTATATTTATCATCAAAACTATCAGTAAATTAAAAAGTATTTAATATTTTTCTGTATTAAAAATGTGAAAAGTTTAACTGTTAGAAAGAGTGAATCAAAACCATTTATAATTAAAAAATATTCTCTAAAACCTCAGAGTCGATTTGACTTATTTTTATTATGAATCATAGGGAAAGGAACTAATGTTATAAACCACCGTAAAGGACATCAATTGTATTGGTGACCGTAATCTGTTTATCTGACAGATCTGTTAAAAAAACTTCACGCTGTTTAGTATAATGATAAAAAAGTAATTCTACATTTACACTACTATTATAAACGAAAGACATGTATTTTTGTAAGTATGGAGTAAACTTATAAACGGTTAAACCGATTTAAAAAAAATATTTTACCAATAAAATGGTATATCCCTGAGTAAAGACATTACAGTAGATTTCAATCTAAATTCACATTTTAATATTGTTATTTTATTAAATTAATGTCGTCTCAGGTTTTATAAATACTTGAAATAAGATTATCGTATTAAAAATTTTCTTGTTTCATTTGTTATAAACAGGTGACAACCGTGAAACGGAACGCGTCAATATGAAATCGGCGCGAAACCCACCTACGCGGGCCTTTCAAAAATCTGTACATTCACGACGCGGGTCCCATACTGAGATCTGTCGCGCGCCTTTCGCCTCTATCCGCACGAAGCGCTAAATAATTTTAAAATATCGTGACTATCAGCAAAATAAAGTGCTTGTGATAAAAATGGTTCGGAAAATCAGTGTTTTCGTGTGTTGTCTCTGCGTTTTTGGTATATCTTTTAGTGATAGTGCCATATCTGCGGAAAATGTATGTAGATTATTTTTGTTTAACTAATTGACTACATTATTTTCTCTGTATACTATATTAAGACAAGCAGATGTTTTTTATTATTATTTTATGATTAAATATCTAATATCGTTAACATTCCTCGGTATTAAAACAATATTACTTTAAAAATGGAGATATCAACTGAGATAAAATATTATCACTTACGTCGATTCCGCTCTATTTCTGCGAAGTAACCTTGAAAGTGTGCGACAAGTTTAATTCTATGCAACACAATTCACACAGAACATTTAATAAAATTACACCAACAAAAACCTGACAAATAACGTGTCAAAAATAGAAACATGTATGACAATAGTTTTGAGTCAAATGTAAAAAAGTCTTTTAAACTCTCATTGATGTTCTCAAAAACATTAATAGTGTTATCATATAGATGAGGGAAGATAGATTTACCTGGGGGGAGAAAACCTGTTGCGTCCTACGGGAGTAGAATAAGTACGGGAATACGATGATGAAGGGTTGTTTAAACATAGGTCTCCTAGAAAAATGTTGATGTCAGCAACAGTTAAGTTTTACATAAATTCATAATTTTACTTCAGAATTAGGGACATAATTAACTAAATAGACTATCTAAGAATACTTTAGTACTAGTTGCCACATTAGTTTATTCTGTTTATTAACATTTTTTTAACCCATGCATAAAAGAACCAAAAACTCGGACAATAGAATATAATAATAATAACCTAGAACTTCGGTTTTGAATGTCTAGTAATACAATTCTTAGTAAAGCTTGTTGCTTAGTCACTAACTCGTAAAATATCAACAATTATATGATTCTACTAGCTGTTTCCGTGCGGCTTCATCCGCATGAAATTTAAAACGTTATTTTATTGTTTACATCTGTCAAATTCTCAATTACAAATGTCAAAATACCAATTACCTTACTATGGCAATCTTGCTTCCTTGATGTTGGCAGCTCGTAGCTTATGGTCTCTTTTAAACATTTGGAGTTTTTATTCAAATTTTTTACCCTCTAAGTTTAAAAGCGTGAAAATACTAGCCTAAAGCGTGACGTAAGTGTAGGGCTTTTTATTGATAAAATAATTATTCAAAAATATGCTGTGATTGCTGAGATCCTATTCCACAAAGAAGTGTGTGTTTACGCTTTACTATATTAGTATAGATGTACTACATGAAACATTGCATATAACCATTTTTAGAGAATATTTTAATTTTTAGTAAATTACACTCATAAATAACAATTTAAACAAATAATATATGTATGTTATGACCACTCCTATTGTAATTAAATACACATTAGTTAAATTGCGTTAGTTATTTCCAATAATAACAAAACTGCATGTGTCTTCGTGTTCTTCGGCTTCTAACATTGTCACCATAGTATATACATAAAACTAAGATAAAACACGATGATAAAATTAATAAACAAATAAAAGATTACGTTTCAAATTAGCTATAAAATATAATATTTATGTTGTTAACAGTGTTGCATCGTTAACGTTCTTTGTAACATGTAAATAAATACTTACAATAAACAATAATAGAGTCAAGTTAGTATTTACTTCACGTGTCAGTTGCAATCGTTGCATTCACAAACGCACAGGCAGTTGTTGTTAACATTTGGTGCGTGGAAATGAAACCGTATTAGTGAAAGTGAAACCAACAAAGCGTAGTCATAACGCACATTGATTATGGTTTCGATAAAGCCATTGAGTTTTACGCAGAATCCATTCGTTGATTTCGTTGCATGAATTTTTGTGACGCTGATTGCTTTTGAAATAGTAGAAAGATTTTCGGTGCAATAAATCTAGCATATTTCATGTTTGAGATTACATGTTTTATTTAACTATCCTTTTGAAGTTACGGAATTTATTTTTAATATTTCAATTCCTATAATGCCAAATGTTTGTAGTCCCTGTCGCGAGATACTTCTTGCGTAAGCCAGGAAAAGAAATCAGCTCGGTTCTTGTCTTTCATTGGTTTTAAATCGATAGTTTTTCTAAAAATTATCCGTAAATACTAATATGTCCTTTATTAATGTAATAATTAAAAGTATTAGAAAAAAAATAGTGCAGTCTTTGCTTTCTATCTAAATTGTTTTTTTTTTCGAACAGTAATAAATTTATTCAGGAGTACGTAAAACTTTTAAACTGCGTTAATTAGATAAAATTTATTACTCTAATTAAATTGCTAATTTAAGTCCTCATGACGAAAACATTAATAGGATTTAAACTTTTTCGTATAAAAACTGGTTGTGGCGATATTTTTATAATTGATTTTGAAGTTTAATTTACTTGTATATACATATAAAAACCAATTAACAGTGGTAGAGCCCGCTTTAACATCTTCGCACGAATGGGCCGGCTCGCCCGGTGCAATACCACGACCACACAGAAAACAGGCGTGAAGTGGAAGCAATTCCGCGTTTCGTCTGATGAGTGTGGTGCCGGAGGCCTAATTTTATTCCCTTTCCCTTTCCACCCTTTTCTTAAGTGAAAGGATGGGAAGGAAAAGTGGATTTGACGGTGAGGAGACGTATAGGAAGGGGAAATGTCCTCTTTATGTGCGTCTCCTCCTCTGTCAGTTAAGGGAAGGCAACGCATCTGCAATTGCAGATGTCTATGGGCAGCGGTCGCTTTCCATTTCGGTGGATTCAGGTGGCCGCTTGCTCGTTTGCCACCTCGTATTATAAATAAAAATAAAATTAACTAATACTTCTTCTTAAAATTAGATTCAACGTTCGTTGTATTAAATTTTGACCAAAATCATTAAATTGCGATAAATTTTAGCGGATACTCAGACAAATATAGATGATCTAACAGAACCACAGCCTACACAATACCTTATACAGTTTGTATGACCATAAATGTATTAGCAAGGCTACGCCCACTGTATGACTCAATACCTGCTAACTTGCGTTAAATACAATTCACTTGAGAAAAAATGAGACTCCAATTCTCACTTTAAACGGTTCAAAATTGATCATTTTTATCCAGGATACTTATAAAGGATTCAAATTCGTATTTCTACAGTTATCAAACGTCTAAATTAGACTTAAAACATATACGATTGTTTTAAGCCATAAAACTAGATATACCAATATATTGGTAAAGAAAATTCAATTAAATTCTATTCAGTAACAAACACTATATTTATAATGAAAACAGATAGCATAGAACACATAGCATTAAATAGTTTCTCACATGTCCGGTTGCAAATAAACCCATGACATACGTTCACATGTTACAAGAGTTACGCAATTGACTTTGGAACTTATTGGTATCTCAGATCTTGCGAGACTACAAAGGTCCAGTTTGCTCTACGTAGAGTTCAATCATTCACTTATATAAGAAACATGTTTATTGCCATTTGAGTAAAAGGATATTAGTCAAGTAAGAATTAACAAATAAAAAAGTTATATTATGCAATTAAAATTATTGCACTTTTAAATATAGAAACTAACTAGCTTTTGCTCGCGACTTTTCGCGTGGATTGAAAAAAACAAAATTGAATAGCCTATGTGGTCTTCGAGACTATCCTCTACATCTGTGCTAAATTTCATCGAAATCCATTCAGGCGTTTAGGCCCTAAACTCTAACAAACATCCATCTATCTAAACATTCACATTTATAATATTAAAAAGATTAGTAAGATTGCATAGAATGACTATCGGCCGATACAAGTCTGTAGTATGGGGCCTTCGACTAAAAATCCTGGAACGAACTTAGTAGGTAGAAGGCTGATGTCTTTATATTTCAGTTCATATATTCCTTGACATGACGCATATTGGCTTAGTTGCAAAGGTTAAATGTGGATTTGTGTACTGCAAAGTGGAGTATTTATTCGTTTTGTTAACCGTATATAAGAAGCACATTTTAATGTATCTCTTTTACCTTCGTACAAGATTCCTAAGCGAATAAACACGTTCATTGCCGCCACGATTTTAAACGAATCTGGATCTGGTCGCATTGAACGTGTTAAGTACGGTTCTTGTACAAATTGTACAAAAATAAACCGGACATTATTACAGTATTGATGCATCCTATAAAATGTTTATTACAAATAACAATTTACAATGTTTATTATTAAGGTAGTACGTGTTCTTTGTATGGATATGTTCAGCTATGAAGTGACCATTATAGTCGTAAGACCAATAGATAGTGTAAATAATTGCACTTCGAGCTTCGATAGTTTTTGTGAGAAAGTGTGACGAATGGAAGAATGAAGACTCGTGTCTGTCGGCTAACTGATTTCAGTTTTTTGACGTCTGTTCCATATTGTTTTAGGGTCAGTAACCTAGATTGATAAAGATATGAAAAATAAGGTGTTGACGCCTATTCTTCTGATCTAAAAGGCACAGTTTAACTTTTCAATTGTTTTATTAAGCAAAAAGTTAATAATCTTACTTATATTATAAATGCGAAAGTTTAGATAGATGATTGTTAGAGTTTGTAGTCGAAACTGCTGAAACGGATCTCGATAAAATTTGGTATAGGTGTAGAGGATAGTCTAAAAGAACACATAGGTTACTAAGTTTTTTTCATGCAGATGAAGTCGCGGGCAAAATATAGTTGATAATATAATATGAAACTAGAACGCGGAAAGAGCATAGAAAAATCCTGATCTACATTTTTAAATTTGACCTTTTGCATTATTCATAATCGATCTAACTTCACAAACATCTTACCAATCATGATCGAGTCTAGTTAAGAAACAGATTTGAGAATCGTAGACCTATTTTTGCAACAAAGTCTAGATTAAATATTTCGTCAGAGATAATTTAGCATAAATTTATACCATTTGCAATCATCAAGATTTGCCAATATAATTTTTAATAATATCTCCTGGTTTATAACTTTCGATATTGTATATTTTATTAGCAAATCAAAGAAACTTTAACATCCGTAACTTCTAACTTAACACTAATTAAAAATTGTACCCTCGAAGTGAAACAAACGTGGGCGATTCGTGAACGAATCAGATTGCGGCTTATTGGCCTTCATTTATGTAAGCGTTAAAAATATTTCAATGTAAAAGTGACAATAGTCCAAGACCAACAAATTTCAATCAAGATTGTATTGTAGTCCGACCATGGTACATAATTTACCTTATTTAGTTGAGTTAAGCCTTTGATGTGTGTAATGAAGGCTTGATATTGCGTGCCTCGTCCAACAGATGGCGCGAAACAAAGGATGTTAAGTAAAGTACGTTTAGTTATGATTCGTTATTCAGGATATCGTAACATAAAAATAAATGTTCCGAGCCTTTGACTTGAATCGTTATAACAAGATTATGGTTTCTTGTGTACTTTTTCTCTTTTTCTCTCTGTAAAACACAACAGAATATTTTTGAAATGCTTTATGAAGCCGTTATCTGGGGATTTTATTGAGCGTTTTCTCTACAAATAAAGTTACTTTGGTTAAAATACTTCTTTCTTCCTTACTTATGTGAAGTAAGAGATAATTCACGCCACCAACAGATGTTAAGTGTGAAGTGTACATGTTGATATACAGTTCGATGGCACTTTTTTGTCATTTTAACGGACATATTAGCACAATGACTTTCACGGAAGCGTTAAAATAAACGTATCCTGCAGCACCAAGTCTATACATATAATAAAATTTAAGTGTATGTATGTACCGAAAGAAAAATTCGCGATTTCCAAATGATGAATTTGCGTTGCTGATAACATAAAACTATAAAAAAACCTGTCTGTCCGCAAGTCTCGTTCTTGGGTCTGGGTTGTGGGTAACAAACATTTCAAATGTCTATGGTAAAACATGTCTACAGTATCTGTAATAATAACTTACAAATCAATTATTTCTCATTAAAAAAGTATTTCCATATTAGTAGGAACTATAGTTCATTTCAAATAAAAAGAAATTAATTGAATCAATTTACCAACAGGAGACAAGATGCCGGAACCCACCGACAGCACCTCAGAAGATAGAAAGAGTAATAACGCTGTGTCAAGACGAAATTAAACTCTCCATACTGAGAGGTAAGTCAATCATATTTAATAACATTGAACATTAAAGAACTCATAAACAAGCTATACACGGAATGTCTTTGTCCGTTTATTCAGGTTAAAAATCACCCATAACGAACCCTTGTTGGTCAAAATGTACAAAAAATTATACAATGTATCATTTCAAATTCCATCGCCGTGAGTAAGCGTTGATAAAGGATGCCAAACCCTTCGGACCCTGTCCTAAATGTGGGTCACCCTTTTAAACATTACAATAAATATAACGGTAAATTGATTTTTATGTTTTTTAAATCGGAGCGTCGAAATTCACGAAGCATTTTTAATGCTTCTTTAATTATGGTTTATTGTAATCGCTTTTTTAATGGATTCTGTGTTAAACGGCTTTGTTGCCGTCCAGTTAAGTGTGTATATTAATAATTGCTCGTACACAAACCATCAAAAATTAAAAACAAAATTAACAGCAATGAAAAATATTGCGGTCAAAATCAAAGTGTCAAAAGTTTGAAACATTTCAAAATTGGAACGTTTAATTTAAAAAGAATTTCAATTACTGTTAAAGTTTACTTTCGAGATCTCGATTTGAGTTAATTAAAAATTATCGGATGGAAAATTAAAGTTAATTTAAACGAGTTCATAATAACGTTTATGATGACAATTATTATACTGGAGCAGTATTATAAAGTACACGATATAAAAAAAAAAACATAAAGACGAATTGAGTACCTCCTTCTTTTGGGAAGTCGGTCAAAAAGTTGTTGAAATATACCCATATTTTTAAGATATGTCAAATCATATTATTTCTATTTATTTTTTGAAACATAGTAGTTAGCTTTATTTCCCGCCTTATTCGCGACAAATTAAAAAAATAAAACAGCAAACTCATCTAGGCCGTCTGGTTCTGGCGATATCTTCTAACAAACATCCACCCATCCGAATTTCGCATTTATAATATTTATAAGAAGTAAGATTTATTTCATTCTTAGACGTCCTTTCTTCTCTTGTCAATGTCAAATTGTTTTTAAACATATGAAGTAATAAATAGCGTTAAAGAATTAAAAACGTTGAATTCGTTCTGCATAGTCTTGGCATTGGAGTATATTGCATCTAAACCAAGGATAATGCACAATTCCCACGTTCCATCTGCCCATTACATGAATCGCTTAGGATACCTCGTTGCAGCCGCGTGCATCGGTAATACACGACGTGGGCAAGGTCGCTGTAGTGAAAGTGAACGCAATACCGATGTGTACGTACATTGACTACGTAACGCTAAAATTGACGATGCTTTCTGATCTAGTTTAAACGTGACTACTGTTTAAATTTTCCACTGTAACATTTCTTTTTCTACATTACTACTCGTATCTACAACTAATTAGAGCTATGCAGCGGCCCAAGTTTGATCTTGGCCAATGCGGAAAGGCGGCATAAAGGTGCTATAAAAATAGTTGATTTTTTGGAGTATACCTAGACACTTTTCCTGATCATTCCAACAAAAATGGACATGAGCGCTATTCAGTTGTCCCACTGTTGAGCAAAACTACATACATCTGCGCCAGTGGTATAATAAAAGCACACGTTCCTTATTTAGAGCAGCAGTGTCGAAGGTTCAGGTTGCTATAATGGTTGCCAACCTCCGATAAGAGATGGCACTCGAAGAAGAAGAACATACATAAACCAAAGCACTATATTAATGCAAGGTTTTATGTACGTAATTGAATGTTAAATTGTAACTTGACTAAGCTGTGATTAAGTTGATCCACTGTTGCACATTTAAAACCTGTTCAGGGCTGCAACTGGACTTTTGATTTAAGTTTTTATAATGCAATCTTATTAGCAATATTAACTTGTGCAATTTCATATTTGTAATCTTGTGTGACCCTAATTTATTTTTCAATCGTTATATTTAATGTGTGTGTTTCTAGGCCGCGTTGCGAGTGGCTAAATGTTGTAATTCAAAATGATTTTATGACAGCCCTGAATTTATTGCTATCCATTTTGAAACCCTGATGAAACCATGTTATTTCTGGTTGTTGCAAAATTTTATCTTGAAATTATGATTTATCAAATGAAATTCAAAACATTACGCATAAATTAAACACAATATATCAAATTACATTAATAAAAGATATCTTTGTGCTTGCATAAGTAGTTTTCAAAGAAACAATACATAAGTGTTGGTTGTAAATTACTCTAATACTTTGGAGCTCATTTTTGTTAAAATGTAAAGTTGACTCAACAGATCCATTCGTGATGTCAATGTTCAGTATGTGTCATTTTGTGTGACTCAATATAAAACTATAATTAATGAATCTTACTTCTTGATAACATTTTTATTACGATTATACAGCTACGACACTTATAACTAAATAAAAACAGTTACTTTATTAAAGAGCCAGTCTCATTCAGCCAATTTGACATTTTAATAAAAATCTTACAAACAATTGTTGACTTTTAGAAAGGAAAAAAAATATCTATTAACTAGCAGTTCTTCGCGTCTTCACCTGCGTGAAATTAAAAAAAAAACATAGCCTATGTTACTGATAACGTAGCTTTTTAATGGTACAAAGAATTTTAGAAATCGGACCAGTAGTTTCTGAGTTATTTCAATACATGCAAAAATCCAAATTTTCCCTCTTTATAATATGAGTATAAAAATGGATGTATGAAGTTTATATTACCGTAACACAAATAGGTAAAAGGACATCGTAAAATATCATTATCATAAAAAATCCCTATCCAGTTACATACCTAGTATTTAAAAAAATTAAATGTAAGCTCTTTATCTACATAGATGAAGAGCTTACAACTTCTCAAAAGAAGTTCTCAATTCATTTCTATTTCAAGCATATGGTTATGCTTCCGTTCTAGACACGTAATAAAACGTAAGGTCAGTTATTATTATTATGATCGCGTTCACTATTTCGTAACCTTGTCTCGCATTATCGGACGCTAAAGGTTGCTTGTTCAAGTTTGGCTCTTGTTCGTTCACGTGAGGTACGAGCTGACATATTTTTTTTATCGTGGAATTTTGAAAATTAGAACAATTGTTTCCTAACATCCTTAAATCTTTCCGTAGTGTTTTTTTATTTACGCGTCACTAGCATATTTTTTATTTTTTCGTATTTCACTATTTTTATGACAAAGCATATTTTATATGCCAGGACGTCTCTCGTACCACTTCCTAAAAGATGTATTATAAATTCTATTTCCAATTTTACTAGTACTAAACAACTGTAGAAATCTCTATAAAAAACAATAATAGACATATTTTCGACCGTTATTCGGTAATCAAGGCATCCGTTATAAGCTAATGGTTAGTATTATTAATAGTTATATCTAACATATGAATAATAATACGAAACCGCAATTCGATAGTCAAATTAGAACAATCGGTGTCGAAGCATTACCGTCATTTTTTGCACACCTTCAAATCTTCGACAAAAGTAACGGTACAACATAAAGGTCGTGCCACATCGGACATTTACTCAAGAAGCAAAGTTCTTGACATTTGTTTTTATTAACTTTATTCGTTCATTTATTATTGCTCGATTGTTTATAGTCAATTTTCGTGTTTTGAAATTTCAATTGAAATATGTTTTGAAGCAATTCAACTTTTTATATTCCATTTCAAAATAAGAATACGCATACGCATCTTGTTACATGTAAACTGTTTCTCGAATGGAATGGAGAGCATTACCGTCCCTATTTTAAAAATATTTTTCTTCGGCTAGGATTCTTATTGAACTTTTAAACGCATTTACCAACATTGCAATACGATTTCGGTATAAATAGTTTCGATAGTTAATGTGGCACGACCCTAAACTTATATACATATGTAATATATTTGAAATCGCTAAGTAAATATGGTCAATTTCTTTGTTAACGGTAATCAAAAAATATCTACGTTTTAGCGCCGGCTTCAATGCTTATTGACAAAACATTGTTATATGACAACTTTGCCTATTAAGAGACAGGACTTGTCAAGCATTTCCCTATAATAAAAACAAACATTAAGTTTTAGTGTTGCTCGTTTGTGTGCTCTGTATTTTGTAAGTGTAAATTGAATCGGAGTATTCATGAATGCGTTATAATATTACTTTAATGTCAACATGTTATGCACATCTGTGATTATCACTTTAAAATTTTAAAAAGGCCTACACGCGTGACGGCTCTTTCCCTAGTCAATTTATTAATAGTCAAAGTATTTACATAAGGCATTACCGAGAAGGTTGACTTTAACTGTTTCGTTAAGGACTGTATGCGTCACGATGTTTCCATTACCAATTGTTTAGACCTCTCGATAGCTGGTAATTGTTAAAATCTTTATTTTTATAATCGAAGAGATGAGGTCACTGGTATAAGGATAAAATGTTTTAGGCTTAGTAAATGCACTGCACGATTTCTATTGACCTTTGTACGATGTCACAGTAGAGGCAAATGTATTGCGGTAACGATTTAACTACAGATTACGTACATAAAGAAAATTCTGACTAATATACAAAACATTGGATGTATGGATGTTACAAAACTTGTTAACAGCCAAATAAATCTTGAGGATCAGAGAATTTTAGCCGAGCATTGTTTACTGATTTAGTTTTTTTTGACGCGGACAAAGTCACGATAGACAGCTAGTATTAATTTACTTGTTTGAATAACTAATTAACAAGCACGCATTAATTATACAAATAATTCTGACACGTAGCGAATTAACAATGATTTATTACGCATTTGTTGCATTTTGCGAACACTAATTAAATCAGAGATGATCATACTATTAACTAGGTTATTTAATAATTCCGTTTTGTAATCGGAACACAGAGAAATATTTATATAACTACCTGTTCATCGGCTTCATCAGCTTGATTCCGCGTTTCACGCATGACAATATATTCCAATTTATTAACTCTTAAATTAAATAGCGTGAAAATATATAACTTATTGCGTATCGTAAATGTAGCGGTAAAAACATTTACTTCCTCGAATCATAAAGGTTTGAACGTTGCACAATGTTCGGATGCAATCCACACGTTAGCACCAATCGCAACCGAGTCCAATATATTACCGTTTAAAACTTTGCACAAGTCAATGCTTGTTGAACTGTTACATGTGCCTTTACAACATCTGTTGTCAGTGGATAAGAAAATTTGAAGACTTCTTCGTAATTATTCTTAGCTATATTAGCTATATTAGCTTTCGCCCGCGACACCTAGTGGAATGAAAAAAAATGAAAGTAAGTAGCCTATGTGTGCCAATAGGTTGAATGAAATTAATCCGGGTAATTTAATGACATGATTTTTCTAGCTATAAGATACTAATTATAAAGATTCGTACTGAAAACGGTAGTGTTACAATATCCTGCAAGAATTTGTCGGAAGCAATATAAGTGCGGGAAGTAATTAAGTTTTTACCGGTTATTGGGTAATATAGAATGCAGCGGGAGTTAGAAATTAAATCGTTAGTTGGCGAATACTTTAGTAAAACATTTCAGTCTTAAAATAAATAATTTTAAGTACGAATTTACATTTTTTGATTAAATTAAAAACTTGTTATCGTCGACTTATAAGATATTAAGAATTACAGTCCCAAAGAAACCTTTTAAATCTACCAACCACAAGACATGGTAAAAACTGCCATCGCAATCTCGCTCAAGGTGCTAGCCCTAAAATCGGTACTTATGCTTACAACCAAAATTCCATTTATCAGATCATCCAAGATATCCAACATTTTACACTTCAAACTGTGCACATTGCAATCATTCTGTCGTTGAAAGTGAACGTACAGAGACTCCGTGACCTACCTGTCCTAGATAAACTTGTTTATAAAATATTTATCACGTCCATTTAACTAGATTTAATTCACCTAACTAAAACGGTGCATTCTTGAATAAATCTTTAATGAATAGATATATTTTCTCCGATAGATTTCATAATTAGTCTGTTTTAAGTCCAAATAACTATAAAGTAACTATAAACAAGTAATCGAAATTGATAGACATGAAAAAACAATACTTTTTTGTCAATAAATCAGTTACCTTTTGACTTGACAGCATGAAGTTCGTTACAGATCCTTAATTCTGACAGTTTTACCTAAACTGTCAAACTATTACTATTAACTATTACTACTTAAAACTATTCAACTGACAGTTCAAACTGTAATTTAGTATTGACCTGTAGAGGGGTTTAATGATCTGTCATGACTTTCATAACCTGGTGCGACATTATTCTCTTAACATTTATTATAACCTATAATTTTCTCCAATTCCAGAGGCCCTAGACGTGATAAAAGAGGAGCATACGATGCCAGCGCAGCGACGACGCAACAAGAGAGAAGTGCCTTTTACGCATGACGAGAAGAGAATTGCTGGGGTAAGATAAACGAATATACAATGCTTTGCCACACTTAGAAATGGACTGGACTAACAGTCCTTAAGTGCTATTCTTACACCAAAGACACCTAGCGGTTCGTCCTTACTTTGTAAGGATGGTCTAGCGATATATGTTTTGTTATTTTGTGATAATGTTAATTAGATAATTTTTAAAATCGTTTTATTAGTTTTTGGGTTTATTGATTACATAAAAAAATACAAACCTTTCCTATTTAATATCAAGTAAGTTAAAGTCCAAGAGAAACAAAACATTTTAAGTTATAGAGGTTTTGGGCTCTGATGGTAAGGGAACATGTTACCGAGGTTTGAGTTATCAAGGTTCTACTGTAATAGTAAGGTTCTACTGCATTTTGACATAATTTGTTATTTGCGACATAACTTTTTTTGTGGATTACTTTCTTGTATAAAAATTATTATTTCTCCATTTCCAGTGTCTACTCCAGTGCGTTTACCGGAAAGTGAAAGCGGTAAGATTCATCTTTACTTTTTTTTTAATTATTACACTTTACACGGATTAAAAAGATAATGAAATATGACACGGTAAAGTTTACTTGAAGCGTTTAAAATTTATGTTAAGTAGACCGTAGCTTAGCGTAGACTTTTTTATGACTTACCAAATATTTTTTATTTAAAAACGTGTAACACAAAATGTTCGCTTATTAATATAAAACGACATTATATTTAGCACTAGCTGTTGTTCGCGACTTAAATTAAACTAGTGAATTAAAAAAAAATACCAAATATAGCCTATGTTACTACAGATAAATTACCTTTCCAATGGTGAAAGAATTTTTAAAATTGGCCTAGTAGTTTTTGCGTGAATCAAATACATACAAAAATAAAAATCTTTCCTCTTTATAATATTAGTGTAGATATAGATGAAAATATTTGTTTTTGTTACCATGGATTTTGATGAAGTTTAGGTATTTAATTATTTAAAATAAATAAATAAAAGTAAAATCTAACATTGACATCAATGTGTCTATCTTATATGACTAAGATTGCGGTTTGAGGTTTCGGGCTCATTGGAGTTACTTTAGATTTAATATTAAATTACGGTACAAGAAAATTATACGAATCAATCAACCGAATGAAAATATTAGTTACTTTATGCTCTAATGACTATCCCACTTACCTACTGACTAGATCTAGACTAGATTCTAAAATCGAGTAACTCTGAAATTACATCTGTAGGATAGTACGAAAATTTCTGAGAAAGTATTTGTAACATCTACTTGTATGCGATATACAGCGCCCCTATCGGACGTAAAGTACACTAACAAAATCATATAAATTGTAGTTCATACGTTTTTCCCGAAAATTTTTGTAATCGACGTAATGCGGCATTATTTACTTGAATTCCAGATTTTATTTTTATGTTAATTTAAATGGACACCTAAACTTTCGCGATACAATTTCAAGGTCGACCGTTCCCCTGTGTAAAATAAAAACAAAAGAACAAAAAAGTTTTTAATGCTTTATGGTTCTGTCGCAAGTCGATCGCTCCAATTTGTTAACTATAAAACATGCCGGCAAGCTATAAACCTGTGAAAGAAATTCGTCGTCTATTCGAAACGAATCGAAAAGACGTCTGGAATATAAATATGGCCATCATAAACCTTCGAGAAGGTGTTATTAATACTTTTATTGATATTAGTCCCCTTTTCAAGGTCCAAGTAACGAGCAAACACGTAGGTTAAAG
Source organism: Papilio polytes (assembly GCF_000836215.1). NCBI lineage: Eukaryota > Metazoa > Arthropoda > Insecta > Lepidoptera > Papilionidae > Papilio > Papilio polytes. The sequence continues at coordinate 1,908,827 of NW_013524901.1, forward strand.
GAACAACATATGCTAAAAGTTATTGCTAGCCTATACAAACCTATAAAGCTGATTTATTATATACCTTACCAGTCTAATTCTTTTTATACTTCCATCTGTGGATTTATTTCCAATGCGTCTTGTATATTTTTAACTATCTAGGGATCTAAGGGTTGTTAAGACAATAAATTGGTTTGATTGGCGATTGTTCGTGATTTATTTAATGTAAATCTTTAGTTATTGCAGACCTAAATCTTAAGGCTTTACAAACGTGTTTACAATTTTTATTAGCATTACATAAGTATATTTAAGAGCGTCGGTAGCTCAGGGGTTTAAGCACTACTTGTAATCAGGTCTTGGGCTCGAATCCCGCTATGTACCAATGTGATATTAGATTTTTTGAATTCATATGTACATAATTTACCCAACGTTCTTACGGTGAAAGAAAACATCGTGATGCAACCTGCACGTATCGGCGAAGAAATTCAAAGATATGTGTAAAGTTAACCAACTCGTACTGGGCCAGAGTGACTATGGCCTAGTCATTCTAACTTAGGGTAGGCTCCGCGCCCCTTAGTGGGGCCGTATAGTGAGCTGGTGATAAAGCATATTTAGGATAAATTTTAAAAATAAAAGTGGGAAGAGGAACATAACAAGGAACGAACAGCACATACTATAAATTCTCTGGCGTGATATTTGTTAGTCGATGTAATATATTCCTATTTATCATTATTGTATCATGTTCCAGGTTGACGGCTACGGATTCCCTACGCTGGAGGGTCTGGTGAGCCTATATTCCGATGGTGTGAATGAACGCGGCTACTTCATGGCGGTGCTGGAAGCGTCCCGCGAGTGTCTTATGCGCAACCACGACAAATTCTCCAGGGCCGTACCTATGGGTAAAATATTTAATTATAATGTTTTTGTTTTAATTTAGTTTAATTTAATAGTCATTATTGACATACTAGCTTTCACCCGCGACTCCGTTCGCGTGAAATTAAAAAAAAAGCAAGTAGCCTGCGTGTTCTTCTAGACTCCACATGTATGCCAAATTTCATCCAGACCGGTTCAGCCGTTTAAGCTACAAACTCCATCTAATAAACTTTCGCATTTATAATATTAGTAAAATAAGGAAAGCATTAAGAAGAAGAATTAATTAAGAATTAAGATTATCTGTCAAAAAAACTTTTCAAAAGTTTGCTTTTTAATGCGAAGAAATGTGCAAAGTAATTTATATTTAGTTAATATATTTATTTCTGTTTCCAGATAATGGTCGCAACTGTGATGTTTCCTTTGATATTTTCGAATGCATATCGGATCGCATCGGCGAGTACTGTGGCACTTCTGGGCTTTAATTTTTTTAATTAAGTATGTTATAGAAAATACTAAAAGGCGATAATTAGGGTGATACCAAATAAATATACTTTTATTGACAAGAATGTAACTTTGGAACTCAAAACTTCTTTCTCTTGCCACATTAAAAACTGCTTACTTCGAAGGTAATTTATTTAGTACTAGCTGTTCCCGTGCGACTTCATTCGCACATAATTATAAAAATTTTATTTCATTGTTTACAACTGTCAAATTATCAATTGCATGACAATGACAAAGCATGGCAACCTTGCTTCCTTGATTTTGGCAGCAACTTATGGTCTCTTTCCCACATTAGGGTTTTATACAAAATATTTACCCCCTAAGTTTAATAGTGTAAAAATATATAGCCTAAAGACGTAAGTGTAGGGTTTTTATTTAAAAAAATAGTTATTCAAAAATATGGTGTAATTGCTGACATCTTAGGCAACAAAGAAGTGTGTGTTTACGCTTTATTATGATAGTATAGATAGATATAGATATGTAATATCTGAATAATTTTACAACTACATAAAGGTTCTGACAATATTATGGCAAAGAATTTTCTTCTATCAATTATGTCTTGCCAAATACCACTTTGCCAAACACCTTAATTATCGCCTTTATCGAATTCAATAACTTAAGTTACCAATATTATAAAAATACTTACTGCCAATTAAAATTAGAATAAGTAAATAACGTACTTTGTACATAGTTATAGTAAATAATATTGTGATGCTCAGTAACTATTAATAATAAGATAATAAAAGTTATTCATTTGGAATGTTCTGTAAAAAAACCACTAACAAAAAGATTTTATGTCCGTCCCTTACAGAAATAACGGCTATTAAACTGCACACGTAGTTAATTACCTATGAATTACAAATAAGCAAGGTTAGGATTTTTAAGCATTATTCCCGTCCCTTTCATTTATTTTGAAATAATAGAGACATTTGTATTGTTATTTCGGTCCTGGAAATTTGCAGTGAGTTCTTTGTAAAATTTTTGCAAAATTTTGAGCTTTATAACGAACTGATAGATTAATACTAGTTGTATAAGAATGTTAATAAAACCTGTAAATAAATTGTGTTGTTTTATTTTAATCAATAACGCCTGTGGCAATATTTCCGCAATATGTCTGTACATGTTTTTAAGGAGTTTAAATTCACGGTTGGATTAAACTGAAATTGTGTTGTGTTTATTCAAAGTATACTTGTTTATCCCAAAATTTATTTGTATAATCTTCGCCGAAAGTCAATCTTGCATTGTAACTTATAGCACCAGGAGTGCAATAGTATTGATAGTTGATAGGTCTTCATCAATCTTCATGAATACAGCAGCCTGACAGGGAAATGTATTATAGGAAACTGTAGTTCAGAATGTGCATCCATTAACAATTTCTTAACATTTACAAATAAAATAGCAAAGTTCTTATTGAGACATTGTGTGAAATATTCTGCAGGCGTTCCTTTTTTTAATTCTAGGGCGAATCCTTTTTTTTAATTCTAAAGAAATCATCTATTTAGATGGCTTTAGAATGGTTAAAATATCTACCATTGAAAATATTATAAATCTGTTCTTTAAATGAAAAAATAATTCCTAGCTGTAACCTAAAAACTAATATGTAAATGTACAATCGTGCTAAGGCCAACTAATACCCTTTGCAACAACAATAAGATTTAATTAAGACAGTTACAGGATACAATATTTCAATTTTAATGTTATTCATTGTTAATATTCACACCTTGGCCAAAGACAATATGTGGAAGTTCTCATTAAGAAAAAAAGTAATTAGGCAATATCTATTTAGTCTAGTAAACTAAAAAAAATATGTTAATTCGTACCCGACAATGTTATCGGCCATCTAATTTATTCGCAGGGTTTGCCCATAACATTCATAATCTTAGCTTCTCTCCCACGCGTTTTCGTTTCCCGATTTTAATGACTATCGTCAATGTAATTCTTTAATTATAATTCAACAACCAAATAAAGGTACTGACTATACTCTGGCAAAGGATTTTCTTCTATCAATGATTTCTCGCCAATACCACTGACCTCTACAAATGGATATGTTTTTTCGTGTCTTTTAACTTTCGCGATCTTGTCACTGACGGTAGCTGTTGGTGGCAGTTGTGAGAATTAGAACATATAATAGAGACAGAATTAACTGTCATTAACATCAACAAGCTCATTGTAGTCGGTACAAAGAAAAAGCTTCTCTTCCTTTACCAAGTATAATCCTATTTGCACAGATCACTGCTAATAAGGCTTTTCTTTTTTCCTTTGAGTGAGTCGTAATGTATAAGACAGAAAACTTATTTGTTATATCCAAAACAACAATCAAAAATAACATCTGCAGCAGTTAGATATAAATTTTACTTACATTTTATTAATCAAACCAGTTGCATAATAATCTTTGGAGTTCTGCTTCCTAAGTTAAATGAGGACCTGTATTACAGAAAGCAAGTGAAATAAGAGTAAACGTTAAAAGAAAGAAGTGAAACTATAGAGAACGAAAACGTATTAGTATGAGGACATTAAAAATCGAATGAATTGTAGGAAATTCGATTTAAAATTAATTTTGCTTGAATCTTTTAAAATAATAATTTTACACCCGCGTACCTTGTACCAAATTACCGGTGTAATATTGTCAGTGGCAAAGATAATTATGAATTATCACACACAAGTTCCGAAACGCATTTAGAATTGCTTGAGACAGACTTCCTACTCATAAAGCACGGGCCGTAAAGCGCGAACAAAATTGTCGATCGCTATCAACCATTGTCATACCGTCCCACGACCTCTAGCGGATCCGTTTGAATACTGAATTCAATTGTAAAGTTAATATACATGATAAGTTTTACCTCCAAGTCATTAATTACATCGGTTTTTACTAACAAGACAAGACTGCTAGTAAAAGACTAGAGATTTTTTGTACGGTTCTCAAGCTTTGCTTCTCGTTGATCAAGCTGATTGAAGTTCTTTGTTTATGGTGAATTTACTACCTATGATTATATTTAATTACTAATTAATATTATGTGAAAGAAGATATGCTTAAGGGCACGCATTCTTTTTTTTTATATAACATAAGGTGGCAAACGAGCAATCGGCCACCTGAAACCGCCAAAATGGCGAAGCGACCGCTGCCCATAGATATCCGCAATTGCAGATGCGTTGCCTACCCTTATACGACGGAGGAGGAGACGCACATAAAAAGGATGTTTCCCCTTCCTATGCATCTCCCCCACCGTCAAATCCACTTCCTCTTCCCAACTTCTCCTTATAAGAAAAAAGTGGTAAAGAGAGAGGGACTTAAATTAGGCCTCTGGCACCACACTCATCAGACGAAACACGAAATTGCTTCCATTTCACGCCTGTCTTCTGTGTGGTCGTGGTATTACACCGGGCGTGCCGGCCCTGCAGTGCTAATCTTAGCTTAAAGCGGGCACTACCACTGTTAACTGAAATGTATGGAAGCAGCACATACTGTGCCGACTCTCATAGGAACAAGGGCAAACTGATGATGGCATCATGCAAACTAAACTTAAAGGATTCTGAGAGATGAGATAATTTCAATAAATATTAGAGCGCATGTCAGTCATTAATTAAACTTTCACTAACCTTTATGTTCAGCGAAACTACAAATGAAGCCAGTCGTAAAAATTGTTTCAAACTATAAAATCAGATACTTTCGTAATGTAAGTATCACTGCGAAAATTGTATAATAAAAAAACAATGCTCCCAACCCTATTCATTACACCATTATACTGAAGGCCCGTATTGACTTGCTAACAAGATATAACTATTTATAAAAACCGTCCAATATCTAGGGTTGTCAATTAAAAAACTTTATTCGATTAAAACAACATAAGGATGTGGTATTTTGAGATCAAAATGTTACCTTTGTTTTTAGATTTTTTGGACAAGTATGTCAACATGAAAAAATCATGATGTAGGACCAAGGAAGAAAGCTTATAAATAAGAAAAGAATATAACTAACAGATTGTAGAAGTACACTTTAACCAACATGTTATCCTGAAAACCCTGTGTGTCAACCCTACGGGAGTAGGATAAGGTAGGGGAGATGATGATGATGTTGTTAACCTCTCTTTAGTCATTTTGGATTGTGGCTTATAAAAAATACGATGGTTAGGGTAACAGTCGTTTCAAACGTTTGCAAACCAAATTGGTGTTTGATGTTAGAATCGGCAGCCCTAACGCTAGGCTTCGGGTCAAGCAGCACCGGACGCGCAGCCACCGTGAAGATGCGAGATGCCCTTCGCGCGCTCCATTGTGCGTCCTTTTGACCTCCACCTCCTCCTGCACCTCCATATACTTCATCTCCCCGAGCCCCGCCCTCAGCGCTTCTTACCTACGCATCACTATTGACTCGTTAACTACGTGCTATTCAAACTGTAAAGCGTTAAAAGGCGATATCTCCAAACCAGCTTGTATTTGGCCAACTGCCAAAATGCATGTGCCTAGTAAATCGTCGATCCTTTTGCAATTGGTTTTATTAAGTTTTCCAGATAATACTGAACATGTTTTTATAGCTAATTGTTCCGAACATATATGAAAATAAGTGAAATAAATTGTACCGCAATTTTCGAATAGTTTTCCCAGTTAGGATAACAATAAATCTCCAAGATGCCATCATTTATCATGATAAGGTCGAAAGGGTCAGTTTTCGCGTACCTGCCATACATTACAGATATTGATAAAGTAATTTCCTTTAGATCCTTCATATATACTTACCTACATATTACTCTATAGTGTAGTAAAATGTAGTAAATTCATGATAAGAGTAGGTTAAAAAACTCTATTTCTTCAATGGTTAATCTGAATACAAAAGTAATCAATCACCTTGAATTACAGGAGGTTTTTCTTAATATATAGACGAACGCTAATACCAAATTACCATGTCTTTTTTAAAATCTATTTTAAATTATAAGAGTTTACAAAACAAAAAACAACATTTAAAACTAAATTCACCCTAGAATGCGTCGGTCTTAAAATTCGAATTAATGATAATATATCAAGGGAGCAAGCAAACTTGAATACAATGCTTTAGACGGAAGGACATGAAATATATGGAAATAGTGTCCAATATAACAAGACACATGGGCTAAATGTAAACCGCTCTTATATCATGAGGATTCAGGGGTCATTTTTAAAAAGTTTCACATTTCAGTGATTACAATTCGATACTATGATCCAAGATGATTACACCGGAACGGACATCGGTGGGTTTGTTTCCATTATGTCTTCGTCTCATGGAGTATAGAAAAAACCCAAGCATTTTCTCAATTTTTTGACAAATTGTTCCTATAACAATTGCTTGTACGAACAACTAACCATCCACCCCATCTTCGCCTGGTTGGCCAAGAATTTACTTTTAAAATTTTCCTGTCGTATCCATATCCTTCCGTTGATGTAAAATATACCTAATGTTACTCGGTAGTACTGTACCTTTCTAATGGCGATTTTTTTTAATATTTATTCAATGTTTTCGAAGTCAAATACAAATAAACAATTAAATCTTACCTTTTTATAATATTACTATAGATAAGAGTGTTATCACGGGATAGTACCGTGGTGTTATGGAAATGTGAATTAAGAAATATATCTCGTCTCAATTAGGCGTTTATTACAGCATTGTGCAACATCTCCAAGGCTGGAGCACGCGGAAGGCTCACAAACACCGGACGTGTAATAATTGACTCGATAATGAACACCTACTATACTATTTCAATTAAACAATTACGATGCAAATTTTTTGATTTTTAACTTACCCATAGACACAGTAAGAGATGAGTCTACCTCTACCTGTCACTGGGTCACGGAATCGTGAAAGGTGCAATGATCAAGAAGGAAATAAGGACTGGGATGATGGAAAATAGAGTTACCTGGAGATCGAAAACCTGATGCTACGACCTTACGGGAGTAGAATAAGAACGGGAAGAAGATGACGATAGTCTTAGAATCCCGTTTCTTTCCGACTTCACTATGCAAATTTATACTCCACAATATATTGGTACAAAGTACTTATCTGTAGAAATATATTTTGTATGATTAGTCGGATTCTAAAACTGTACCTAACTAACTTGCAGATATTTTTTCATGTTCGCATTTTCTAAGATACATAAATTAGCAATAGAATATAATTCTGTTCCTGGTTGCGACGGAGTAGAGGATACCGCGACCCTCGTATTTCAGCCGGCAGCATCTTCGCTAACTTAGGAATGTGCACACTCACAGACAATAAACATACAAACATAATAACTAAAACTTTGTATATCTTGACTTAATTGTCTTATTACGTATTTTCCACCATATTAAATAAGGAGAGAAAACCTGTTACATGGTTTACGTCCATACTATTATGGGTGCTAAATTAATTACATACATAAATAAAACAAAAGCAAATTGGTAAAACCATTCCTCCACCAATAAAGTCAAATTTAACACAGAAAGAAATTGAACACATGGTGAGTTTGTCCTGTTAAAATTGACCAAAACAGTCTGATATTTATAGACGAGTTTATTTCTACTAATCGCTTCGCTAATGTCTAGCTTATCACGTTGTATACTACCATCCTAACATTAATAACAATGCCGTCCGGTTGTTTTCTCGCGACGTAGCTTCGCTGGACGCTCATTTTGGCGCCGTATATAAACGACTCTTTGTTTTTTACCATCATAGTCATATGTTAGACATAACAGTGCAACGTGAAATGAGAATTTACTGATGTGCAAAATGTGGACCGTTTTCAGTGTTTATGTTGTGTGTGCGTGCAGTTTAGTAAGGACTCAGGTGATACCAAGCAAATCTAGAGCAAGCGATGGTGATTTTAACAATGTTAATACAGACGGCTCTTTCGATTTTGGGTAAGCTTTAGTTATTTGTGATTTGTAGATAGAGTACATCTTCAAAAATTTAAAGTTAAATTTACAAGCACGAGTTTTAAACTTAACATAACATTAATGATAACTCATTCATTTTTGAAACTACATTTTATTAGATATAAAAGGATTTTATTTTCTGTTTTATAATCATTAGTTAAACAGTTTAGTAAAAATTATAAATTTCTTCAGGTACGCAAACACAGACCGAGGTGGTAGCTACCACTTAGCGCGCGGTAACCAAAACGGCGTGGTAGGCGGTAGGTTCGGAGCTCGGGACCCCGCCAGTGATACTGTCAAAGAGACAATCTACACAGCCGGACCTAGAGGGTAAAGTACACATTTATATAAAATTTTCCCATCACAGCTGTTATGAGTAGAAAACTATATTAATACTATTTACAAAATTATATGAAAATCCCAGTGAGTTTCAGAATTTTTTGTTAAATTGCTTTTGAAAAATAAATTTTAACTTAAAAGTAATTTTCAACAAATTTCTGATATTCTTTATGTAATTGCTTTGTACTTTCATCTACTTGCGACATGATTTTTATCCGCACTCATGTCGTTACCTTTTTTTTGCAACTAATTTCTACATTCGACTTCCATAGGTTCCGAGCCAAAGGTCCCAACGTACATAGACAAATAGACTTAGATCAACGACCTCGGGGCCCGATAGGGAACAAGGACGACCCCTACTTCGACCCTAGCGAGGACCCGAGTTACTCCTACAAGTTCGACACGCGAACATACTCGAAAAATGAAAATGCCGACAGTAGGGGCGATGTTAAAGGTTCGTTAAAGGCTTTATTATGCAAATTTATCTAAAGCTGTATTTGTATTGTTATCTGTTTAAGGGCATTTACACGTACTATCTTATCGAGGTAAATGTGACTAAACTTCTTGCTTACTTCTAAAAGTAGATTGAACATCTAAAAAATGTAAATTGAATTTGTTTGAGTCGGTTTTTATTTTTCAAACGTGTTAACTGCACAATGTAACTGGCAGTTTTATTGTATTTTTTTTAATATCACAAAATACTCATCTTTATTTTTTAGGCCACTATACATTTGTGGATGACGCGGGCGAACGTCATGACGTGACGTACGTTGCGGGTCGTGACACGGGTTTCCACGTGTCGTCTTCCCATCCGGATAATCCCAGCGTGATAGGCTCGCCCTTCCATCGCGCGCCGCTAGTGCGGGGCGAGACACGTCCCCGGGGTCGCACAGCCGTCCAACGAGGCTTAGATGGATCTTACAGGTGATAAATTATATTTGTGTTTATTGACGCTTACTTTTACAACCAGAGTTTTAATAGAAGTAGCTTGCGAGCGAGACCACTAGATAAGATCAGCAGATCTGCTGATTTGATCTAGTGGTTATAATTCTTTATATACTTAAATAATATGTGTGTTAGTTTGTCTTCGTAAGTTCTGTTTAATTTTTGTCTGCAGATTTATATCAGCAGGCCCTGATCAAAGAAGATCAGAGAGTAGTGACTCGCAAGGAAATGTAAGAGGATCTTACACATTCCTGGATGACAAAGGTGTTCAAAGGTACGTAGAAACAACATTTCTGTTCCTCACACAAAACACTCTGTTGCCTATCATTTAATAAATATGGAATGTCTTAATTTTTTATATTTAGGACAGTAAACTACATAGCTGGTCCCGGCATCGGTTATCGCATTGTTAAAAACAGCAAAGATCCATTCATACCGCCTTTCTTCCCCACAATACCGAGCTCCTACGACCCTGACTTTGTTAACGGGGCTATTGGTCCTAGTGTAGCCAGCTTTACTCCGGATGACAGTGCTGGCGAGGATGTGTTCAAAGGTTAGTTGTATTTGGCATCCATCATAAATATTATAAAGATCTAAAGGTTTATAAATAGTTTATGTAGATTGGGTAGTCGAGGTATCAATAAATTTGTATTGCAGGACCAGATGGTTCAGCGGCATCAGGCCATGTTAAACCACCTCCATTCACAACTTCTGATAAAGACAGACCTAGCGGTACTTCCGATATCGATGCGGGTTCTATAAGTAGCAGTAACGAGGGACCTGGTGAAAGTTTCCAACCTCCTTCGTATAATCAGGGATCAGAAAGTGAAGATGTCAGCTTCGTCGATGAGGATTCAAGCTACGGAGGGCCACAACCCACGCCAGGACCAGGTGATAACGTATAGCACTGCTGATGGCATCTGATTGATGTTGGTGATCTTGTTATTTCTAAGTTACGCTCATTGTTAACTAAGCTAGATATAAGTAAGCCGTTCCATGAGAATGTTCATCTGTGTACAGATGGTAGGAAATGAAGATTGGATACTTCTGAATGTTAGAGAAGAATTTGCTAGTATAATGAAGTCAAAATAAAAAAGCATTTGTAATTTAACTATGAAAACAAGATCACGAGTTTCAATCCAAATAGCACGAAAGGTTGAGAGTGCACTCTGGAATATGAACATATGCTTGCAATAAATATTGTACACGGACAAATTGGTTTTTATTACACCAACACCTTACAGCACTGGCACATCGTAAATCACGAGCACAAAGAACTTAGTAATGATTAAACCTTGCAGGCAAACCGTGGCGTCCCACAAGGAAGCCATTTAGACCGACGAAGAGACCTTATGTGCCACTTAAACCTTCACAATCAAATGATAAACATATTGAATTTGAAGGGGAAATTCACGACATTGAATCAGCTGAGTTTGGATTCGATGAACACAAAACGAAACCGGGGACTACGATAATTAAAAACATAGGTAAAAAATATTTCGGCATACCGCCCGGGGTAGCGGTTAGAGCCCATGTGCAAAGTATAGATTTGTATCCGTTTGGACCAAAACCAATCTCTCCGTCAGAAGCCATAGAGAATGAACAAAACTAAATGCTGGTGCTGTAAGGTTTTAACAAATTCCCCGATATGTGAATAATTAAAACGAAAACATTGTTAATAAACAGTTTTTTTTTATTTTAATGATATTTAATTTATTGTACCCTATTATAAGGTTTTGTTTCCGAATTCTTAAATATCGGAAAACAACTTATTCATCATAATTAATAGAAAAGGGACAAAAAAGTCCGCATGTCAAAACAAAGGACACGTTTGGGTAGAATTTACTATGTCCAGTAGAGATTACAAGTATTAAACTCCGACTTAATACCAATTAGTTTAACAAAATGGTTTTACTTAATGTAGTTAAGAAATGTTTGAACGACGGTTTTGTAAAGAAAATATATTTTATACAACTAACTGTGTAACTATTATTTCAATGTTATAACTAATGTTTATTATGACACACAATAAAGGAATAATCATCAACTTACTCGTGAATATTTTTTTTAATAATATAAGGTGGCAAACGAGCAAGCGGTCACCCGAATCCACCGAAATGGAAAGCGATCGCTGCCCATAAACATCCGCAATTGCAGATGCGTTGCCTACTCTTGAAGGAGGAGGAGACGCAAATAAAGAGGACATTTCTTCTTCCTATGCATCTCCTCCACCGTCAAATCCACTTTTCCTTCCCATACTTTGCTCTCAAGAAAAGGGTGGAAAGGAAAAGGGACCAAAATTAGGCCTCCGGCACCACACTCATCAGACGAAACGCGGAATTGCTTCCACTTCACGCCTGTTTTCGGTGTGGTCGTGGTATTTCACCGGGCGAGCCGGCCCATTCGTGCGAAGTTGTTAAAGCAGGCTCTACCACTGTTAAATATAAATTTTATTATGCCCGTTATTCCACGAAGCGCCTGTTGAAATAAAATAGCAATGCCTTTTAAATTCACTTGCAGTTTGCAGTAAACCGAGACTTCGCACACATAATCAATCTCTTCACTCTAGTGCCGATCCACTTGTGTATTTAATTAAATTGGACTTGTTATACAACACGCAACAAGGGTTCAAACCACATCCAACCCTTTGGTAGAGTTTCTATTTAGTTAAACATTATTCTATGATGGAAATGCCTCAGTATAGTTCGATATTCAAACATTAATATTTAAATGAAAATTTTAATAATGTTATAAATCGCATTAATAATGTGACAAACATACGAAAGTTTAGATGGATGGATGTTTGTTAGAGTTTGCCGCCTACACAGCTGAACGGATCAAGTTGAAATTTGACATAGATACATTAGAACCTCGGTAACTTAAACGTTAATAACATAAAAACCTCTATAACTTAAAAAAAATAATATGTTCCCCTCCCATCAGTTCCCAACCAAAACCCCTATAACATAGATCCTTGTTAACTTAAAACCTCTATAACTTAATACATTTTGTGTTTCCCTTAGACTTTAACTTATCGAGGTTCTACTGTATAGGGCATAGGCTGGAAGAACACATAAGCTTTTTACTGTTTAAATTCCACGTAGACGGAGTCATAGAGCGTAAGTTAGTTATATATAATTCAAAATCGTTTCCTTCTGATTGATTGAAAAAAAATAGTAAGCCAATATTTTAGTTTCAATAATTTCTTAGTAAGTTGACAACATATTTCCACAAAACTTTAAAGCCATCCATAAAAGTGCACTCGCCTTAAGCCTCATGTCGGGACATGCTCTCAATGCAAGAGCTTCGCTTTGAATGTCAACCTAATAAGTATTCACGATCGCTTCTTGAGTACTCGAGCTTCTTATCTTTTTTGAAAATATCGTCTCATATTCTTTTAGGACAATGCTGTCACAAGTAATAAAGATGCACAATGATGTTACAGGGTGTAACATTCGCATAATTACTCGTTGTTTTTGTTTCCCAGTAGCATTATGTACTGAATACTTGGAGACTTCCATGTAACGCGTAACGTCAGTAAGTACGCACTACAAGGATCTATTAGTAACCTTTAGACTACCTTAAGTATGATTAGAGTTACCTTAATACTTAATTTAGCGGTCTTTTTTAAGTAAAAAAATATATTTTTAGTAAAGTCATATTTTTTGATGTGAAATAAGTGCAGGAAATGGTAGTTTTTTTTCAAATACTTCGTCACACTGGAAATTATCAAATTAAGGGTTAAGGTTGGAATTAATATAAATTTACGTACTACCCTAAGTTAGTGATGTTTATCTAAATTTTATCAGCATATACGTTTATAACCTTAGAGTAACTAATTGTCTCTTGCTTTTAATATTTCTGCCATGATTATTGACCGACTTCCGAAAAGAAGGAGGTACTCAATTCGTCTGTATGTTTTTTTTTTATGTGTGTTACGGCATAACTCCGCCGCTAGTGGACCGATTTTGATAATTCATTTTTTTCTTATACAATTTGTTGTAGCGTAGAGCAAAGTAATCTTAGTAAGTTGACAATTGAATCATTGGTCGACGTCATTGTGATGTCGGAGCTTTAAGCTTCAGCATTTGTTACACTATATAAGATTCTCGAGGAACTTCCACCGCCACGAAATTAGTCTCTAAATAACGTCTAAGAGCCACTTTAGGACGTTATTAAACTACCGTGAGACACAGTTTATAATAATTAAAAATAATGTAAAATCTGCTTCACACCTACACTTTTAAGTGAACTTTTGAACAACAAAGTCAAGATGTCTACAAATATCAGTTCGATTGTGTAGTTTAAACTGAAGGTATTTTTATTTTATTTATTTAAGGATAACTTACAGCTAACTTACAAGAAAAAAATAACAAAAGAAACAAAAAATTTAAGGCCAATTAGAAGTTATCGGAGATAGAAGGTATGTATCAGATTTGAGTAAACTATTTTAACTGTGATATAAATTGCATTGGTCTAAGTTTTTATTGTTTTTTTTATAATATGAGGTGGCAAAGAATTGATTTATTTAGAGTTCTTGCCAAATGTTGCTTCTGCTCCTAGAAACCTTGTTATATAACTCTGTTAGTATGCTGGCGTTTTTCCAAATAAATTGATAGTTCGTCGACCTTATTATGTTCCAGTCTTACAAATATGTTACAGACATTTTCAGAAACATAAGTTATGTTGTATACTGTACGCGAAAAGATTACTAAATTGTTATTTTCGAATTAATATAAACCTGTGAGGATTCATCCGCATGAAATAATAAAAACTTTTATTGTTTACATTTATCAAATTCTCAATTGCAAATGTCAAAATGCCAATTACCTTACTATGGCAATCTTGCTTCTTGATGTTGGCAGCTCGTATCGTATAGTCTCTTTCGCACATTCTTATCTAAAATAATTAACCTTTCAGTTTAATGGCGTAAAGATATATAGCCTAAAGCGTGACGTATGTGTAGGGATTTTTTTAATTTAAATAGGACTGTTCAAAATTATGCTGTATCACTAATAAACTGACATCTTAGGCAACAAAGAAGTGTGTGTTTACGCTTTATAATAGTATAGATAGTTGATCATTTATTTCAGATATCAAAGATCCATAAAGTGTTAATGTGAACTAACAAACAAGTGTTAGTATTTAACTTTGTTGCATTCCTTTTATATTATTTTATAGAAACACCTTAATCTAATTCTTGAAGCAAATAAACAAAATCACTAGAAATATCTGTAAAATAACCGAACTGTGGGAATTTTCAACATTTCCGTTGAATAATTCACTGTATTGAATTGGTAATTTTAGAGCTCGTATAGATTTTCCTGCTGCAAACGTTCTAGAAAAGATTTTCGTAATACGATCCGTGTCATTTATTTTTAACTATCCGATTTCTGTATTAAAATAGAATAAGAGTTAACCGATAAGATAATCATAATCAACTTGCCCTTATCCCTTACGGAGGCACAATATGTGCTGCTCCTCCATTTCTATCAGTCGTCATTTCTGAATTCACAACTTTCTTAAGCATATCCTCTTTTACACAATACATCCATACTTTCATCAGTCTTCTTCTACCCTTGTAGCCATCCACATTCAATCTTAACACTTTCTTGTTTATGTCCCCATCGTCTCGTTGAAGAACATGTCCATACCACTGGCGCTACTTTTAGATAATAACATATCAGTGAAACGAATATTTGTTAAATTGAAATAAATTATTTGAATTAGTTTTGTTTAAATCAGATCTAAATTAAAACAGCTTATAACATTATTTTAAAGTTACATTTAGATGGAAATTGCAAGTATGAAAACGGAATTTGAAATCGTATTTCCATAGTCCACAATTCTCAGGCTCAATATCCATGAAATGCATCTGGTGCGGGCTGTAGACTCTGTGTTTGTGTGCTCTGTGCTTGTGTTGTATCTGAGCTCGCATGTTGTATGCTCTGTGCTCAAAATCGTATCGGACGCTCCATTGAGAATCTCCGCTTGCATGTTTAATTTCCTCTCTCGTTTGCATTTGTTAAATCTAACTTCATTGGAAAATGGATACTGATTTTTTTCAAGATTCATAGTAAGCGGTGTTTTATTTCAGTTCTTATTTCGTTTTGTTGTTGGAATTTAGTGTTTCATTGTATTACTTGTGCCTTTATTTCTGAAACGTTACTTGCTCTTTGGTATTTCTAGTATTCAAATTGTGCGTAATATTGAGTATATTCAGTTCAAAAGACAGATGAAGCCCATTTAAGATTATTAATAAAAAATGTTTATTAAAGTAAAGAAACTGACTATACTAGTGCCATCTGTTGCTAAAAATTTTCAATTAAAATGTTCCAAGTATTTTTTCTTACATTTATTTCATTATTGTAAATATAAACTTGACTAATTATCCGATAAAACATGACTTAAATCGTCAAACTCTGAAAAGACGTTTTACAAACTTATTAATATTAAAAGCCCTGAGGGATGTTTCAGTTTTACATCATAATTTTCTGTTAATATGCAAACAAGAGTATAATATCGCTAAGCAAAATAATTATAATGTAAAATACCATGAAAATGCGAGAACGTAGCCGAACTTTTTTTTTGTTAATAATTTGTTGATTAAAGTGACATTAGAAACAAAAGTTAAAGTACGAGTAATCCATCAACAAACACTGAGAAAGAAGTAATTTTCCTTGAGTAGGTTTAACGGCATTAATATTTTTTCTTTTAAGTTGTATTTTTTAAACTAAAGTCATTGTCAGTGAGTTATAAGAGCCTAACTTAATAAGTAATAAAGGTCTTAAATCATTTAAGAAACCCATTAAAAATATAAATTAAATGTTAGGTTTA
Organism: Papilio polytes; assembly: GCF_000836215.1. NCBI lineage: Eukaryota > Metazoa > Arthropoda > Insecta > Lepidoptera > Papilionidae > Papilio > Papilio polytes. The sequence goes on from NW_013524901.1 coordinate 1,925,180, forward strand.
GGACTTTTCTTTTCCGACTTAATTCATTGTGCACTTAACAGCTTTCACAATTTTAAACCACTTTCTTTCTTCCTTTCAAACTTAAAGCTAAGAGTTCAACTTAAAAGACCTTACATTTTCAGATAGTGATAAGAACAAGTAAACTATTAAAACGTTAACTTCGAATGCTTTCCCTTATAAGTTTTGAAGGTAGTTAGTAAAATTCTTTACACATAAATATATATAAAACGACTTACTATCTTTCCTTAATATCTCTGAATAGTCCCTTGCGTAAAACCCTTCAATTTGCGAAATAAGCGTGAAGATATTTTCTACCAACAGACCGTTCATCTATATTTTAGGTGAATCCCGTGGGAACGGGGATAAGGCGAAATAGGGTCGGTGTGAACAGACCGTTAGTTTCCTTCTGCGTAACAAATGGTATACGAAAAATGGTACATTTTTTGTAAAAAAAAAGGGCGTAACGATGTTAGATGTTACAATATAATTAAAGCGATAATATGTATGGATGGATATTTTTTACTCTAAGCATTTATCTGCTAAACGGCTTAACAGATCTCGACATTTAACACCGAAATAGAACTTAGCCTAGAAGAACACATAAGTTTTTTCATTTCCGAGCGAACGATGTCGCTTAGAGGTTAAAGGTAAAAAACTGACGCTATTTTTCTTAATACATAACAATTTTATTATTATTTAGTTAACTAATTAAGTGAATAAAACCTCGTTACGAAGCTTATAAAATTCTGAAAGGCCAATTATCGCTCACAAAGCTTAAAAAGCTCGTAGCTTGCTACAGAAGTTATTTTTTTCTATTATGAAGTTTCCAGACAGTTTATGAACAAAGCCTGACTTATAAAGGGTAATATTCTGACTAAGAAAGTTTGATAGACTTGTTTTCTTTTAGTTTATTGGGATTTTTTGTAGTATATATTTAAATATTTCTTAAAATAATACTTTTTCACAATTTATGAAGTATGCATTACTAGTATGGTATTGTTTGTTTTTGTCTGTGTCGTTATTGTAATTATTACTATTTAAATACATAGGGCTAATATTCTATAAATTAGCCTTTACTAGCTTTCGCCCGCGACTCCGTTCGCGTGGAATTAAAAAAAAAACAAAAGCAAGCAGCCTATGTGTCCTTCCAGTATCCTCCAATATGCTCTCGGTCTATGCCAAATTGCATCAATCCGTTCAGCCATTTAGGCTACAAACTCTAACAAACATCCATCCATCCATCCATCTGAACTATTATAAATGTATAATAGTAAGAAGTAACAAGTTAGATATAAACTTTCATTTCAGTTTGTTTCCGAATAAAATTTGAAATTGAGTGAACGTTACAGCTCGATCTTTTGAATATTTTATAATCATCAGCAAATATTTTACACTGAAATAACCATTCGTACCGAAAAAGCATTTTGCTGCATTTTTTACTGCAACCAGTTACTTATCACTCCGATTGTATGAAATATTAATAGCTTAAAAGCTCGCTGCGCAAATACGGCCTCCAATGTTTAGTTGTTTATATTTACTGCATGTTTAAAATGTATACTGAAATAAGCAGTATGTTCTGTAGATTTTATTTATTTTAGCTGTATGTAGTGAAGTACACAAACTATTTCAATCAGCTCTTACTTAAAGCTACAAAGGCCTAGGTTTTTTTTAATATTTTTTTGTTATCGAAATCACAAATTTAAAAAAAATGATATCCCTGGCTCTTGTAAGTTTATAAATTACTTACTTTTGTTTAAAATTTGTTCACTGAACTTATTTTCGAGTAATCTGTAGTTCCTCTGGTGTTGCGGATGTCCACGGGCGTCGCTGACCACCTCGGTGTTCTCGCCCCTCGTTTGCCCCACTTTATTATAAAAAAAATGATGTCTAAGAGGGCACGTGCCGCTTTGACTAAACTATCGCACAACTGTTTAGTCACGCTTTGATTCCCATGCTTTTATGGAGGGCACACTACTCGATTCTTAATTGTGCAATTAACAGTTAAATAGGCTGCAAAAGAATCGACAATCGCATAACAGTTGTGTTTAGTCATATGTGTGCGCCCGATTTTATTATCTTGAAAATTCAATTTCAAAATGATAATTTGTATTATCACTATTTGTTTGCAAAATATTTTTGCAACATAAAACGTGAATAAAGCAATGTTCTAAAGCCAAGGCTTTCACGGTATACGGTTTTTAAATTTAAAACACGAACAAAACTGACCGCCAACTTTGCAACGTCTACTTTTATTCATGTTTGGGAAATTACGACTCTTTAAAAAAAATCACTGTACAGTTTTAAATCCGTGGAAAAACATTTCCGTGTTTTCGTTTCTCTATCCTTTTCAATACGTAATCCAATTTTTTAACGTAAGCTAGTGAAAATAATATTTTAATCTTTACGAGAATATTAGAATTCGATTTAATTGTTTCCGATTTCCTTTGTACCGAAATCTTGCATCAATTTGAACATGATTGCCTTTTGCATTCCGAATACTGGAACTATTCTTTGTAGTTACTACACAGTATGCAATTTAAAAAGTAACAGCCTTACAAATAAACGCGATATAAAGCTTAATTTAGGAACAAACTGTGTGTAAGCAAAATTAGTACTTATTTGCTGCCGTGTTTATTTGTAAGGCTGTAAAAATTTTAAAAGTTATAGGTAGTTATTTGAAATGAAAATTAGATTCATTTGACAAGCATCGTATTTTAAAAGTTAATGTATCTTGTATAATATAAATATATTTTTAATTATAAAATTAGTTACTTTATTAAATCTTTATCCTTTGAAGATCGTTCAAAGAAAAGCAAAGTAACTTTCTAAAGAAAACATTTCCGACTTCTCTCGTTCATTAACACTAAAGGAAGCAGCTTTACGTCAATGCTTAAATAATCTGTCTTCTAAGACAATTGGTTTCTTTCTTTGTTTTTGTATTTGAAAGACTTAAAGCTGATGTCCAATTAATTGCTACTTTCATTGCATTATTAAAGACTATGAAACTAAATTGTTTTCTGCGTTATTGATTTTTTTTAATTTAGAAATTAAATATTTCTGACTCTGGTATTTACTTGGTCAAAGTACGAGGAAAATTAAAGTTTTGGTTTAACTTCAATACAACTTTGAAATCTTAAAATGGGATCTTAAAAAAACGGAATTCAACTTAATACCATCTTACAGCCTGGGGGAATGTCGTGACTAGATTTGAAATAAACTGCAGGATATTGAGTGTTGAGTTTTTGCAGCGAACGTGTTTGAAGAACTAATGAAGAGAATCTTATACTCTTAGAGAACAAAGTTTACTTCGAAAATGACTATGAATTAAGACCATGTTATAAACATATTTTAAAGTCCATATTTACAACTTTAGAGCCCACACCTTTCACTAAACTATCGCTCAACTGTTTAGTCGCGCTTCGAATCCTATAAATGCGCAAAATACTCGATTTTTAGTTTGCAACTAAACAGTTGAATTGCGAAACAACCGACAACCGACAACCGACAATTGCACAACAATATTTAGTCAAAGGTGACCCGCTCTTTATATCCAAAAGTAATTTTTTTTTAAAATTGGATTTATATAAAGCAGTTAAGCATGAAGATAATCAAGAAAATGAATGATTTCTCTTTCTACAAGAAAAATATAAAAAATGCAAAATTATAAGTGCGGTGTTCATAGTAATCGTCACAATGAGCGCCGGCAACGGCATACGATTTGAATTCCCTGCGGTTTCTTCTGTCGTTTGAAGTGTTTCATAAAGGCATGGTGATGTACCTTGTATTATTATAGGAACCATCGATATACAAAATCTACAAATTCAGAATGTATCTCTTCATTTGGAATTTAAGTTATAAAACAATAATTTTAATGTCTACGTTCCTATCACTTCAATATTTGTCATTGGAAGACGGAGTTAGTAGCTTTTTATTTCAATGTGGCTTCATACGGCGTAACACAGCAAATGTAATTTGAGTGTTAATGTACATTCACATTCGTAGTAACAAGTAACAAATATTACGTAGGAATTGACCAAAATAAAAATACTATAAGCCTTCAAAGTTGTCGATATAGTCAAAACGCATAAGCGCATCACTAGTCAATTAGTGATTGACGCGCCATCACAGTTCGTTTGCTGTGAACTATGAAAGGCGCTACAAATTTTAGCTTTCGTGTTTGAATATTTCTTTATTTGCGAATATACAAAAGAAAACTAGAAATATTCACCAACTTAAAAAAAAACTTTTTGGATGCCCATTAATTCTCTTTGTTGTTTTATTCATTTAGTTGACACAAAAGAAACATGTTTTCAGAGAAAATAACTATTTGTAATTACTGAGTTAAAAATTCAAAAAAAAAAATAGGTATTGTGAGGAATAATATTATTCCTCACAATACCTATTTTTTTTTTTAACTGAATAAGCAACGATTGAATTTTTAAAATACAATTTAAAGATATCAGTTCTTTTCTTAAAGTCAAAAATGCGAATTATTAAATTTAATTACAGATTAAAATGAAGTTATATGATCTAAAATATTTCGTACAAGTTATTCAAAAGAGAAGTAAAGGAAATAACTCTAAAACTGTGAATGCAACCGATCTCAAGCTTGGAGACGATTCAAATTCAAGAGTTTTAAAAGTTTCGTTCAACTCACAAAGGGCTTTGTTCTTGCGAAGCTGCAGTACGGAGAAACAAGTTTAACTCTCTTCACTAATTTCACACTATTTTACTGCAAGATATTCATAATAAAACTTAATAAGATAAAACTTTACTTCATCATAAGTAGACGTACTTATAACGTTTTTTTAATAGTTACCTCTACGACTTACGGAAGCCCTAGACACTACCCTAGGCGTATCAATCGATGATTCACCCAATCCGGTAATAATAACGAAGTAATTCCGAGCCGAGGCTCCTGAGGGAGCCTTCGGACCCAGTTACTTATAAAAAAGGTTTAGGCTAAGCGCCATCTGCGCTTGGCCACCTCAAGCCGGTGAATCTGTCTGCCTCTTCAAGGCAAACAGTGGCAACTCAGTCACAAAAAAATGGACGATTCTTTCCTACAGACAAATACAATTGAAAGCGAATGAAAAACTTTCCTGTGTATTTAAATATTTATAAAGAAAATCCCTGCAATATATTCGCTGTATCCCTGAAGGATCGTTTACGGAAAGCACTTAATTTTATTACTCTAATCACTGTACCCTCACTCAATTAAGTACTGGAGACGGAATAATAGAAGAGGAATTAACAGTGTTTTGTTTTTGTTTCGACTGATAACTATATTTGACTAAATATAGTTCGAAGTTCTGAGTATTTCTGATGTTAAAAAATAAAATGACCAATATTTTATTTATGTACTAGCTGTTGCTTGCGACATCCTCCACGTGAAATTAAAAAATAATAAAAATACCTAGACTATGTTGTTCAGTGATAAAGTAGCTTAATAGGCGAAAGAAATTTTGGAAATCTGCCCAGTAGTTGTTGAATTATTTCAATACATACAAATCCAAAAATACAAATCTTTCCTCTTTATAATATTAGTATAGATATAGATTACATAAAAAATTGTTTTGTACATACTTTTATATGGATAAAACGCTAGAATAAAATTTCCCGACTATTCATAAAAGCAGATTGAGTACAGTTTTTCTTTGAAAGACCTCAAAGTATAAAAGGTCTTTATTGGATCGCGATATTAAAGCATTTCTCATTTCAATCGGATGAAGGAAATTCAATGACTGAATAATTTACGAGAAAATATTGCTTTCATTCTCATTCGTATGAAGATAAAAACTAGTTCTTGCTTGTGTTTTAAACATGGAATATCAATACCAGACTGCCTGGGAAAAGAATAAATAGTATCTTCTCTGTCATATCCATACCCTTCTCGTTATTATTAATGTTACTCAGTGATTATGTAGGTTCCTAATACAAAAGATTTTTCGAAACGAAACTTTAGAATCTTCAATGTAAACTCACTATCAAATCTGTTCTCTTAATTACATTTGTATAGATTAGTGTTTAAAAAACAGCAATGTACTTTAGGTATTATATTTTATCTGATTTAAAAGAGCTAGCTGCTTGTGAGTATTCTGACGTATTCAAATAAGAGAGCAAGTTGACTCCGCGTACAAGAGAAGATTTCCCGTTGGAAATACAAACGTAAAGCAGATAAATTTGTAATTTCCTTTTATACAGCAGTAATAAATATCTACGAAGGAAACGTAATTTTCAACATATTTATATCTTTACCAAAATAAATTATTACTGTCATTAAAAAAATATTATTAAAGAATTTAAAATTGAATTGCGTCATCTTTTTAATGGGTGATTAAAATGCGGAATATAATTTTTGAGCATATAAGAAAGAATAAGAACATGGCTTTGTTATATTTGCCTCTAAAAGATTTTCAGGTTGCGTGTAGAACTACTAAAAGTGTCAAACTATTTGATTGTAACTAAACGGTAATGTTCGAATCGTGAATTTCAGCCCCGCTACAGTTCGGTTTGTTCTGCTGGTAAAATAAAGTTCAAACGAATTTTTGTAATTGTTAAACTTTTTTTAACGATACAAAACTAACAAAATATAACGGATTGATAATAGTTTTGTTACATTGTTTCTATCAAAATACAGCGCAATACTGTTATTGTAAATACGACGTGAAATTTAAAACATCAAATATGTTAAAACAAAAGCATGCCGCAAAATGCTCGTAAACAAGGCAAATGTTTTTCATAGCTGGTACATTTTCACGAAACAAAAGTTATGATTTTGGAAGCTCTTTTTTAAAACCTTTATAAAAGCCGATATTAAAATGCATATGAAAAGTTAAGCATTTACATTTTAAATAAAATATTGCTACTTTAAAAAAAAATTAATATCGTTTTGAAGTATTCAACATATAAAAATGAGACGGAACGGACGAAAGACGGACGTCACTGTATATTCTAGAAAGATCGTTTCAAATTTCCTTAGAAACTAGTTCAAGTTTCTGTTGCGAAATAAATTCTCCTAAAGTATGTCGCAAGCCAATACATCAAGTTCTATAATAAATTCAAGTGATGTTTTTAATATATCATAATATTTCTAAGCATTTTTAACCGAAAAAAAAACCCATAAAATATACTAAACAGTGTGATTTTAGAGTAATGTATGGTTTTTTTGTATTAATCTTCCACTATACCAGAAAATGTTTGTTAGAAACATTACTATTTTTTTCATCTAGGCGCCAGTTGAAATAAATCACCTTTTGCCTCAGTATTTTAGTCGTACAATACAAAAATGATTTATAACTCGTTACGCAAGCAATCAATCATATTCAAACAATACAGATGATCTAGATATACTAGATGCCTATCGGAAAACGCGATATATTTTTATTGCATTGTTTTATCACGATACGGATCTTTCAATATAAAACTCATTGACAACCTGGAGCGAAACACTATCACTTTTAATTAGTTGTTAGCGTTTTATTAACCCTTTAATGTCTCGATTCGATATTGCCTTAAGTACAATATAACTAATCGATTTATAAATTTGTAATACATAAATGTTAAAGCGTAAAGGATCAATCGAGAAAGTATTTTGTTGATTACTGACAGCATATCCTTTATGCGTCCTTTATAGTACTGGTGAACTCAGACATAATACTTACATTCTCTTACAATATGGATAAGATCCGCCTTAAACGTACGTTTTGCCTTATCGCTAGTTATTGAATTTTTACCGAGCTCCGTGTTTGGCGGCTCGCCAAAAATTAAATAAACGTTTCTACAACTTTTAATTCTCCTTGCAGTCTCACCATCAATGATATAACGTAGATAATACATGAATAGAAATTAATCTTACAGTGGGTTTATATTGCAACTTGTGCGTCAAAATGTTGTCATCACTTAAGAGTGTTAAAGAAATAAAAAAGATAACAAGCGTTTTCATTAAAATTTTAATCCGAATAAAAAAGGATAGAAAAAGAGTTGAAAATTTAACATTAGGTTATAAAAAGAATTATGTTAATATAAACTTTATAAAATAAAGATTACTACTGTATAAATTATGTTAAAGTTATTTTACGCCCTCAATAAATTCGGACTGCACGAACTCTAAGTTACAGCGGATCATTGCAATTTTATGACTTAAGTTACAACGTGCACGTAGGATAAGAAAACATACCGGGACGTGCGCTTACTTAAGGAATTTTGATCTTATTAAGATACTGGAAAATTTCAGTATAAATAAAAAGAAAGTGCAATAAAATTGTACCATTAAATTGGGGCATATACAGTATGCCGTATTTTAATGAAGCAGAACATTAGCAAAGTAGTAATAAAATGAGTATAAACTGTAAATAAATCGACCATTTCATAAGGTACCTCAGTAATGGCCAACAATAATGTAAAATGTATATTTTAACGACATAATTCGTGTCATTAGGTCAAAAATAAAGGTGAAAATTGACCAAAATTCACGGGAAATAAGCTTCTCGCTACGAAATTGGTTGATGGCGTGCGTAAATAAACGAGATAGCATCAATAAATTTTATCTATTCATGAATTCGAATTAATATTAACGGCTGTTGGCGGGAACATATATCTGTCGGTTGCTTCAATTTATCTGTGCAAATTAAAATTAATCCGTTTTAATCCAATAATTTTGTTACACTTTAATTTTGTTAAATTGGACATTTAAGTATTTAACTTTTTTCCAAATAAAATTTTATATTTCTTGACGTGAAATCATTTATCAAATCATCAATGTATTTTACAACTCTATGAATAAGTCCTTAGTTATAATCATGTTCAGGCAAAAGTCAAAGGAAATAAACGTTGTTTACAAAATGAAAACTGTACGGAGTACGAAAATTTACTACGTGAATGTTATCACGGAGTCTAAGGATTTATGCAACCATACTTATGCTTGTTATCGTAGTCCTACTTAGGGTAGAAGTATAAATAAACAAGCCTTTTAAAATGTAACTTTAAAGTAAGTAAACGGAGTATAAATTGAGTTAAAAATTTGACTTAACTCGTTTAGCGAATACGTAGAAATATGAAAATTAATGTAATACATTTAACGAAAAATTACGGATGAAACAATTATGACAAGCCGATGTCATAAATTAGCGATGAATATTTATGAGTCGCGTCGGCGTCGCGTGCGGGGAATACCCTTTCGCGGGATTAAATTGCATGCAGAATAATTCAGGGAAAATTACGGCTAAATGTGAACACATTTAGAACACCGAATTACTGATAATTGCAAACGAATTGCAATTGCTAACAGCTTTACTATTGTGTTGGTTGGAAAAAAAGTCACCTAAATCCCGCTCTCCTTCGATTATAATTAAACTCCGTAAATCTTTACTTCTTTACTAATATTATAAAGAGGAAAGATTTGTATTTTTGTAAATATTAAAATAACTCAAACTACTGAGCCGATTTTAAAAATGCTTTCACAGTTTGAAAGGCAATTTATCTGTGAGTAACATTGGCTGTTTTAATTTAACGCGGGCGAGGTCCCGAGCAACAGCTAGTTTAACATAGTTTGAACTATGTTAAAGTAGCTGTTGCTTCTTTACTATCATACTAATATTATAAATGCGAAAGTTTAGATGGATGGATGGATGGATGTTTGTTAGAGTTTGCAGCCTAAACGTCTGAACGGATTTGATGAAATTTGGTATAGATAGTCTGGAAGAACACATAGGCTACTCACTTCTTCTTTAATTCCATGCGAACGGAGTTGCGGGCGAAATCTAGTATCTTAAATGTAAAATGTAGCACTCATTCAACACACGAGTAAAATTATTGTGCAAATCATCTCAGTTAACAGTCATTTTAAATCCATTACTACGGAGACATTTAGATAAAATCTGGAAGCTCACACGATACTCAAATGTACAATATTTTGTATCATTCAAGTAACATGATAACAAACGTCATCGTAATGTTACTTCGTGTATAACTTAAACAGATGCTTACTCGTATATTCAATGACATGTTCTGAATATAACCTTTTACATTCCGAAACTCTGAATAAAAAAATTGTTCAGTGTAACATAGAACACTATTGTAAATACAGATAAGATGACCAGGCAAAAGTTTAGGGTTATTTTCTATTCAGAATAACCTAAAAAAAATCTTCGTGTTAAAATAATGTTCATATCTAGTATATTATGATACTTTGTAATAACTTTAAATTTATAGATAGCTACTTATGATATTTTATCTCTGACTCGACCCGTGTCTAATATTTCATTGGTTTAATGTGATGTTTATGTAAATTTACGTTAAAAGTACTTTAATAAATTAAGTATTCAGTAAGTAGGATAAATGTTTATACTAAATTTTACGGGAAGGGAAACGAAGGCTTGAACATAAGAATACTTGTGGATCTCGTTAACGACAAAAGGTTTCTTGAGTCGGAGTAGAGCAGAGTAAAAATGTTAAATTCTTAACTTTTTTCTGTGTTACTAGAAAGAAATTATAACAAAAATTAAGAAATAAAATCTACTTTTAATGCCATTTGTAGTAAGTAGTAAAATTTGTAACCTACGGACTCTCTTATTTAATTCCTTACTATTTTTAGGTTAGAATCAGATTGTAATATTTCCTACTCATTCCGGCATAATACTTGATGTTAGAAAAACAACATAAACTTGCTTTATATCCTAATACAAAAAGGGGCTTTAAAACGTTCAACACAAGCGGTTTCCACTTACACTCGTGTTTCTAAAACGAGACAAAGCCCTTCTCGTGTACAGCACCTCTCTACCAAGATACTTAAGAACGACTTGTATTTAGGAGCAATTTAGTTTGGACTATTCCATTAAAATACGTCATCTAAATATTTTGCTGTTCAATTATCAATTTCTTGTGCAAAATAATGACTAACGGTAGAATAGTGAAACGAAATTTAAACACTTCGCGTCATAAGTACCGGACATTCTGACAAGCGTCAAATTTATATATCGTTACATAATTAAATGTCTCTACAACATTCAGCCGTAAATAAAGGAAAAGGTAAGGAAATTACTAAGGAAAATAACTTCATAAAGTCTGCATATTCCAGCATTTTATTATTTTTACGATTACAAATTCGTAGTGAAGATCGAGTGTGTAGTGAAAATTCTGCATGATAACGCACCGGGTTTTAAAAATAAAACAATTTTTTTTTTTCAAAATATTTATTGGAACACGACTGTAAATTTAACAAAATGCAAAATAGTTACTGTTACAAGGAGTATTGGGCTTAAGACCTTTTCCCACTATTCCTAACTCCACTAACATAACATAGTAACTGTATAACATTGTGTATGAAATATACAAAATGGCCAGTGATTTAATTCTAAATATTATATTTTTCATCGCATTAATATAAACATATAAAGAAGCTTATATTTTTGTGTTTTTATAAAAAATCATGTCCATTTTGTATATCACGTGGCCAAATATTGAAACGACATTTTATGTAACAGCGTATTTGATAAGGTTACGGTTAGCATCAAATTCCATTAAAATTGACGTCCGTCAGATTGTATTAGGCGCAAAACAAACGAAGTGTTTAAGATTCGTTTCAATATTCGGCCTTATTATTGAAAAAGGGTTGTAACATAGTTAACAAGAATTTAATATTGGAAGGGTAATTTGGCAAATTTTAATAGTGATTAGTAACAAGTTTAGTAAGTGGTTAAACAATTAAATCTAAGATATAAAGTACCTAACTACATGCGAGATTATGTAATAAAGTGATTCAACGTGTAAATAAAATTTAAAAGCTCTCGTAAATTTACTTCTTAGATAAAATTTCAATAAATTTATACTACATTAAAATTAATAATAAAATAAGATACAATTTGTAACATAGCAATACTAGAAATACATAATTTAAATAACATATAATTTTACTATTTATTTACGACCGTATACTGAAAAGATGTTTAAATAAGCAACAGATAAAAGGCCATGCATAAATTTCAAATTCCATAAAAATGACGTCCGTCAGATTAAAAACAGCCCTTTGTGCGAATTGTTTAAAATTCGTTTCAGTATCCGGTAACTAATCTTGTCAAAATAATATTTATTCCCTACAAAAACATAATTTGTGAACTGGACAAAATATTGTTACATTTTTAATTATATAAACATCAAACTATTTCACAAAATGTACTTAGACTGTAAATAAATAAAACAATAAGAAATGAAGCTTTGCTCCATCTTAGTCTAGATAAAAATCGTCATATAAATAGGAAAACATGAGATAGAAAAATCCTATAAAAGGCGAATCAGCAAATCACAAGAAGCTTAGTTTAGCAGATAAAGTGAGTGCTTATAACTAACAATAACTATATACAACAGTCTAAGAGTATATAAGATTATACATATGTAGCGTAGAAATACAATAGTAATCAACAGACAACAGCCATTCCAGTTAGACCTTTATCTTTGATAAAACTATGGCACTACTGTTTAGTCGCGCTTCAATTCCTATGAGGTTATATGGAGGTGCACACACTACACTTTTAGTTGACCAACAAAACTGTTGAATTGGCTGCAAAACTATTAAAAAACTCACAACAGTTGTGCGATAGTTTAGTCAAAGGTGTGCGCCAGCTCTCAGAGATAACTTAGTAACAAAAGATATATTAGAAGGCGTCAAAAATAGTTAAATCAGACCTTAATAAAGTTAGAAGGAACAGGTAATCTCAGTAAAAGTCCACATGCCTTTTATACTTTGATAACATAAAAAATAACACACAATTTTCACTCACAGTTTAAAACGGCACCTTCAAAATTTTCGCGTATTTTTGAGTAAGATGTATTGTTTTTTTTTATGTAATATACGCTGTAAAAACACTGGCCACTGGAACACTTATTATGTTTTATTTTTTTAATATAAAAACAAATATTTCTTGTACAGGTTGCCAGTATTACGTCAATCAACCAGAGGTAAGCAACGTATCATAGACTATCATCCAAAAACGCCTTATTTGCTCGTAACTAAATACTAAATTCAAGACAAACTGTAATTTAATCTAAGCATGATATTTACTAGATTTTTTACTATAAAGTTTTTTCATATCTAATATAGTAAACACTAAAAATACTTTTTTTTAGGTTCATCATAATAATGAAAAATCAATTCGAACTCTTTTGTGCATTGGATATTCGAGTAATTTGTATATCGTAAAAAAAATCGTTTGAGATTTTTTTTTTATTTTTGAAGAATGCATTAACATATTATTTAGGTAATGCTTATTTTAATATAATTAACATTTTAATTTACTATACATATAAAGTATTCGACTAATTAATGAAATTTCGCTAAGAGTGTTTCTTTTATCGCGGACTGTTCTTTACATATATTTTCACAGCCACTTATTAAACTACTTTAATTTAGTTTTTAACCGTTTTCATGACTTTTTTAAATCAAGCTACAAAAAAAAATTGTTGACTGTATTCAATTTATGAAAAATATATCCATGTATTCTCATATAAACCAATATAAATATAAACATATAAAAATCAATTTATTTGGTATAAAGACAATAAAAAATATAAATTATCTTTACTATTGTTGATTTTTTACGCCTGTTTTAAATTATTATAAGAGAACCATATTAGTACCATTTGGACATGTTATATTGAAATAAACAAATTCATTGGATTCAATTTAATAAAAACAATAAAGCAAGACAATTTAATAAAATCAACTACAAAAACTCATTTGTTAAAATAAATACAAGCAAAATTCAAGCACCAACAATCCTTCTAAATTCTACTTTGTGCATTCATTCTTAATGGGCTAAATAAAAATTGTGCTAAAAATACAATTAAACGTTTAAAAGTACAAGAAAAAGCAAATATTTAACTAAAATTCATCTCTTTGCCATATTAAATACGATCGAATTTCAATCGTTTAAAATAACCTTAAAAACCCTGTGTATAATTTGTTTAATTTTTTCTATATTAGGCAAGAATCAGCCTGGGTTTAAGGTTATGTTTTGTTAGCAAACACTCGTACATAGGACTAGAATATATTAACAGCCATAACAGACTCCTTTTAAAAGCCAAAGAACAATTAACTAACGACAAAGTATTTTGGTATTTTGTGCCTATTTGAATTCCACCATTTTGGCGCCAAACTAACAAGACGTTAGCGTAATTAGTTAGTTATAAGTGATTATGCCCACAGAATAAGATTAATTCTCGGTTTACAGAATGAAGTAAAAATCTGCCCAACAATTTATAAATAGGTCAGCAACCTTTGTATTACTAAAAGCGTGAACACACCTAAAACCAAACTGTTGTACAACTGTTTAGATTCGTTTTGATTCATATGAGCTTATATGCACACTGTTCGAATTTCAGTTGTACAACTAAACAGTTGAATTGGCTGCGAAACAATCGAAAATCGCACAAAAGTTGTGCGATTATTTAATTCAAGGCAAACTCAAAGTTTGAGCGACCATAGACTATAAAGATGTTTTTTTGGATGGATAATGTACAGCTGTCAAAAGGAGTCTGTTATTTAATTACTATAAGAACTAAAAGAAATCAACGACAAAATGTTTCGACGTCGAATTTCCATTTGGTATAATAAGACTTAGCAAATCAGTCGAAAGTTATTAAAAAATTGCAACTAAAATATTGTACAGGTATGCCTCTTTAACTCACAATTATTTACCAATAAAAAAAGGTAAATATTATAAATAATTTTAAATTTTTCTTAAACCTATTAAATAATTTTATAATGTCAAATATTGGCACTTTATAGGAAAGAGTGCAAAACATTACGAAATTATTTTAATTGTTAAATTAAATTTAAATTACAAATAGGAAACATAAGATCTGAGCAATAATTTTAGGACACTAAAATTTCATTAAAATATACTTCCATTTATTTTCTGTATTAACTAAAATAATTTAATTCAAAATCAAACTAATAAAATAAGCTTAAATACATTGACTACACAATACCTGCAAATTCCATAATAATAGCGTACATATGAAATAAAAATCAGAGGTCGTCAACATTTTTTTATCTAATGCTTTTTAATACAAGGGTGAATTTCACTGAAACAAAACCATGTAGGACAACTAGATTATACGAAATTTTTGAGTCACCCATGTTGTCATCAAAAAGCTACGTAATTTTATCATAGCATATTAAAAAAATTAGGTTACTATGTCGGCATAGCAGTTTAAAAATATTACAAAAATTCTACATAAAGGTCTTTAACAGCTTTCTTTGCTAAAATTCATTAGTTTCGGTTCAGTGTAAACGCACCCTAAATCTTACACAACAGTGCATTTATCAATAACAATTCAGTGAGCTATCGCAAAATGTCCGTACAAATTATTAACAACAGTTGTCGTAAATTAACACATTCAATGCCACTATGATCATATGCCACTAGGATCACATGCCACTATGATCACATGCCACTAGGATCACATGCCACTAGGATCACATGCCACTATGATCACATGCCACTATGATCACATGCCACTATGATCACATGCCACTATGATCACATGCCACTATGATCACATGCCACTCTGATTACGTGACACTCTCCGTGGCAGTGAATGTGTTAAAGTGTTTTACGCGTCTTTTTCAAACGCGTTTTAAACATATATTACGTGATTTTCATTTTTTTACTAGTCTCGTCCAACATTTCCTTTAGTTTAGTCAACGGGGAACGTTTCTCGTCGCCAGTTTTAGGCGCGTATGATGTCGGCAAATGGATGTGTAAGGGATCTTTCAGACGTGCGAGATCCTTTTGGAGCTTGTCTATCTAAAAGGTACAAAAAAAAAATGTTATCTTCTAAGAAATAAACAACTCTTGTGAAATATTAAGAAAAAATCTTTGACGTAAATTTGAAAAGCAAGTCTAGTTTGCGGTAAATGTCTTGAAAAATGAGTTTGTCTCGCAAGGGGACTGCTAGGCGTCATTGACCGAGGTCAAACATTTGACCTTAAGCAGCTCTAGTTAAAGTTTCAGTAGATATAACATTTCTTATTTTATTGCGATATTAAGAAAAAATGTATTGATGTAAACAAAGTTTGTAAAAAAATAAAGTGTCTGAATAAAAAATGTTGTTTACCTCATCCTTTAAGTAATTATAATGATTGATGTCAAGTCCGATTTTTTTCGCTTTTTTGTGAAGCATCAAGAGATGTTGTCTGTCTTTTACGTCCGGTAACACGTATTCCTGAGACAAAAAAAACACTCAGTATTAAAAAATATATAATTAATCACGATAACGAAATAAAAATTTTGATTGTGACTTGCTTTCAAACTATGGCCACCTAAGACTGTTTCTACTATTAAAGTCATTCCACCATTTAATAGACACATTTTTTTTTCTATTTTTCTTAATAAATCTCTACTATCTCACTTTCAAGTTACCTGTTTCGTCAACACAAAGTACGCGTAAGCTGCCATCGCGGTACCATAAGTGACAAAGTAAGTGACAGGCTCCATTATATCCCAGGAGTACTCCCACCATGTCAGCCGCGCTAGCACTCCGAACTGCACCCCCATCAGACCTAACCCCACCCACGTGAGGGCGGAAGTACGTCGAGAAGTCTCCACTTCCAGAGACATGCGTTTCTATGCAATAAGAAGACATTTAGTATTTCTTCATTACAAAATTTTATTATAAGACAATCTAAAAGAACCAGTTGAAAGCCATGGCAAATATTTGTGGCTCAAAAAGTAGGATTGTAAAATGCGCCAAAATTAAAAATCAAAAGAGAAATTAGCAAATGTTTTCGAATCGTTCCAAGTTCAAATGTTTATTTTTTTTTACATTATGAGTGGCCTTCATATACTGCCAGTTCCAAGTCATTTCCGTAATAAAGAATCTGCCTGGTATATACAATTCAATGTAAGCTATCAAGGCTTACCTCTTCCAGTGGTTGCAGTTCCGAGGAGAGCTTTTCCAGTTGGCCTCGAAGCTCTCGCTCTTTGCGGATTTGATGCTCTCGGACATTAAGAGCTTCATACAACTGGTTGACCAAGTTACGCACATCGCTCAAACGAGTTATCTCTTCTGAACTCAACCGCTCCTGACAACAAAAAATGAACATTAAATACTCGGTAATAAAAAAGTATATTAATTCGTCAACAAAAATGCTAGCAATGACAATAACACTCACCTGAGGCGGACTTTTAACGTAATATTCTGTGTCGTTAATGATGAGTCGGAAATCGTTCTCTAGCAGCGACTCTACCGTGTCGCTAGCGGCAATGCGCACGCGCTCGTCTGGAGCTAAGGCGACCGCGCGCTCTACTCCGCGGTCTTCCGCCTTCACCTGTATAAACATGTACATTGCTGTTAATTTGTACAGCTCTAAACAATTATTTATACCAGGTATAACAATAAATTTAAAGCCAACTACCAGAACCTTTAAGTATGAACTAACTCTAATGGTGCTACCTCAACCCATATAGAACTGGTGGGGTTCCCGGTATTGAGAAGACCTCATTCATTCCATTAAATTCAGATACCCTACTCTTTATTGCAAAGACACAACGGATACCTCTTGTAATTAATTCCGTAGAGTCATTGCTTCACTAACCTGTTCTAATAGATCTCCGACGGTCTGTGAGACGGGGCGCAGTGTGAAGCGGCAACGCTCGCGGCGCGACGGCAGAGGCACCGTGATCACCGGTAGCCCGCGACGGTACGTCACCGACACCTCTGTATAACAAACGAAAATTAAAACTTTAACAATGAAATCACCAAAAGGTGTTAAAGTTTAGTTTACCCATACAAGCACTTATTGCTACCTCAATACTTTTGTTGATAAAAAGTTCTTTTTGTACAGTAAAAAACCGCGGTAATTAGCATTATTTCCGACATTACACGAAGAACCAAGTCTAGGAAAGTGAAATCGCTGCGATTTCCAATTTTGTCTGATTTTTATCGACATAAAAATCAGATGAAACTAATCTTTGAATGTAACAAAGATCAACTACAGTTGAAAAGTCGCAATAAACAAAAAATCTAGACATTTCTAAATGCGACAAACTAAAAAAAGACATGGCAGCAAATTATTACCCCGCGACCTGAGGTGAACTTATCGCCCTGTACCAGTCACGAGCGTAAGCCAATGATTTATTTCACGACAGCAGTAAGCTTCAAATACGAATTCCAACTCTGTCCTTTCTATTTCAACAAACATTTGAAAGATGATATTTGTAATTGAGAAAACATCTCGGAATTGAATAGAGTTGAGTACATAGTTATGATATTGAGTTACATAAGTCGATCTGAATGTTACATAAGTTACAATATATACTATCAAGGCGGGTCTCCGAGAGAACAACTTAATAAGCACTGTCTAAAGTTATATTTAAATCTATCATAACACATGTGGTATGTAGGAAAACCAAAGATGGGTCAAAGTAATTCAAAAAGTCTTTGAATTAAGAATTAAAATTAAAATGAAAATTAGTATAATATTTATTAATTTAAATGGATAACGTAAATATTTAAAAGAACCCTTCGCCATCAAAATAAGACTAATTAAGATAAGCGTAATATAACTTTCACTTAATGCGTGTTATTTTACGTAAGTAATTTGCTCTTCTTAAGAACACGTTGGTATTGTTTTAAATGTAAATTACAAGACATTATACACTATCTAACATCTAATCAAAGCTTCAAGATCTTCTTACTTTCTTTTGTAATGTAACCGAAATATGAAAATACTTTATTACCTATTAAGTATGACTAAGTACTTTGAAGTACGTATTACACGGTGAAAGAAAGTTTTACGAACATAAGTAGATAAAATTCGATAAAAGGGACATGAAATATACAATTCCAAGAATTCTCATCGTTACAAAAATAAGGTAAAATATCAAACATTTTAAAGGCAGCTACGAACTACGCTGTCCTATAATATAGGAGCTTAGTATGAAAGCTTTACGACATACTTGGACTTTATAAAACTTCGATAATAAATTGCATTAAAACGACACGTGTTAGATAAGCCTCTATTGAATGTCACCTTGTTAGGCTTGTTAGGTTAGGGCTGTCATACAATGAACGTACAATACCGGCGCTAAAAACCTCGGATAACGAAAATAGTGACTTGTTGACATCTATGTTTGAATATCCCGAACATCGTGTTGATTCGAAGTCTAGCCAAACCTAAAGGTGGCAACCCTATTCACTATATGTTGAATATGAAAAATTTTTGGCCTTAATCCAAGCAATATAAACATTTCTTTTGACTTTCACGTTAAGCATGACTATTTAAGCAATATGTATGAATACAGTCGAATAAATAATATTTTCATACTTAAATTTTTTTTAAAAGTTCTACATTCGTGTTGAAAAATTTTAAAAGCGTTCAAATATAAAATTGAAATTACCTAACGTACAAAAATTGGTATAACCCATCACATGTCAGTATAGCAAACACAGAACAATGAAAACATAACTGAGCAATCAATTAGCAGGAAATTGTTCCATTACACCTCACAGCAGACGTCGTCGCTTCAACCTGATTGTCAGAGCACCACTTAACAGATTATCACTACGTACACTTGTACACAGTTACACTTATATGTATTACACATATTTTTTATTACATACTAGCTTTCGCCCGCGACTCCGTCCGCGTGGAATTAAAAATAACAAAAGTAAGTAGCGTATTTGTTCTTCCAGATTATCCTCTACGTCTATGCAAAATATCATCATAATCCGTTCAGCGGTTTAGGCTACAAACAAACATCCATCCATCTAAACGTTCATATTTATAATATTAGTATGCTTGTATGCATGCTAGTATGCATGCTTCATGATTGTCATAACACGTTAGATTTAAATATACTTTATTACTTACAATTTTAAATATTTTATTACAAACATTTAGAAAAAAACTTAAGATTAAACTCTAATAAAGAAAATCATTAACCTAAAGAGAATTTATATTTTGTTTTAATATTTTTATATTGTGCACTAGTTTTGCGTCGCAGTATTTCGTGCGCGACAGTACAAAATAGGATAGTTAAAGCTTTCGAGCCGGTAATAGCTCAACAAGGGGACAAAGGATCTTGTTGAATCACTTATTCTGAGCTCGACCAAACACGGATTTACGGAATCTAAAGCGAATTAGCGATTACATTAACTGTATTATTGGATTTACTGTAGACCCTTTGTGTACTTTAAGGATGAATTTTTACCTAAAGCTACATAAGGTAAAGTCTTTTACTCTGCTGATTTCTGATCTATATAAAAGACTTGCTGTAGCCCGCGACTTTGTCCGCGTGGAATTAAAAATGTAGCCTATGTTACTGATAACGTAACTGTTCAATTGTGAAAGAATTTTTGAAATCGCAAAGTAGATTTTGAGCTATTTCAATACATACAAAAATCCAAAAATACAAATCATTCCTGTTTATAATTATAATATTAGTATGAGTATAAGTATAAATATTTATACTTTGATGATGATTGATTTTATTTAAGCAAAAAGAACAAGTAAAAGGTTAATGTAACAGTGCTAAATAAATGAACTCATAAATTAAAAAAGTTTTTACTCGGTCTGTTTCGATAGAAGGAACGCATTTCAAATTCATCTATTTTGCTATACAATCACTACTTGTATACGAAATAATAGTTTTAACAATAATTGTACCGTATCATATTTCTTCATATTATTTTACTTATCAGATATTTGCATATATAATTTGTAATTGTAACATTGCAAGCAATATAATAATTAGATATAGCGATTGCTAGAAAGTTGCAAAGTTAACGCAAAATGAACAGTTTTTCCGATCTACTTACTTCAATTTATTCATGACATTAAGACCAAATTCAGTTTTATTATTACGTGAGACGTGTACGGAATAGTAACGTTTTAATTGTTTTAAAATTAGATCTCATGTCTTGAAACATACTGTTATAAACTTTATTGGTGTTCGTGTTTTAGAATCACTAATCTTTGGGTTGCTACTAGGGATTGCAAACCCGCGAAGTGGGATACCACAATCCAGCGGGAGGCCGCACCATTTTAGGTCCTGTGGGATCTCGCTGTAAAATTGTCGATTCCGCAAAAATCCCGTGAGAACGTAAACAGTGCGGGATCGTATTCCCTAGTTACTACTTCCGAAACTCCTGTACGTACGAGTGTCTACATTTAGCATAATGATACATAGAGTTATAAAGGTGTAGATCTGAAACAGAGGGTTACTAACAAGTCTCAAACAAAGATGTCGATGATAGAGAGTGTGATGAGAGAGAGATTTAACAGTGGTAGAGCCCGCTTTAACATCTTAGCACGAATGGGTCGGCTCGACCGGTGCAATACCACGACCACACAGAAGACATGTGTGAAGTGGAAAAAATTCCGCGTTTCGTGTGATGAGTGTTGTGCCGGAGGTCCAATTTAGTCCTTTTCCCGTTTCACCCTTTTCAAATAAGGAAAGGATTGGATGGGAAGTGGATTTGACGGTGGAGGAGACGCATAGGAAGGGGAAATATCCTCTTTATGTGCGTCTTCTTCTCCCTTAATTTAGGGTAGGCAACGCATGTCCATGCGGATGTCTATGGCCAGCGATCGCTTCGCCATTTTGGCGGATTTAGGTGGCCGCTTGCTCATTTGCCACCTTATTGTATAAAAAAAAGAGAGACGAAGGAGATTAAGAAACCAAACCACTATCTACTAGACAACACTACCATATATGAAAGCTAGTAGATATCCTTAGATAAGTAAAGTTAACATAAGCCTTGTATAAATTAGACAGCGGATCCGCCAAACAAAGTAAACGGTCCACGTAAAAAGGTTAAATAGGAAATACAGAGTAAAAATGCAGCATAAAACAAAATAGTGAGCGCATTAGCGTTAATTGCGCCCGCAAAGGTACAGTCCACTCTGTTTTCTCTTATTTATACTCTATTAGAAATACAAATGTGTTCCTAAAACAATAACGCAATGCAGAAAATCTGAGGCTTGTTAATTTAAATTTAATTTTAAATCAAGACTTAATGCGACTCTGCAGGAAAATCTTTACAAAGACAAAAAATACATATAGAAAACTAAGTTCGTAAAACATTTCAACGTTATTAAAATAACAAAATTCCGACCTTTTCCTAATAAGAAGCATATAACTTATTGGCGTTATCTCGAAAATTTAATTTCCCTGTTTAAGTATGCTCTTCATTTATTTGAGATCTAATATCCAATTTAATTACCTATACTAAAATCGTACTTGATGTAAAGTGTGCTTTCTCCAAAATAATTGAAAACTTAAGTATTTCTCAACTTATAAATGTGATCAATAACATTAATAAGAAAGTTAACTTTTAATTTTGATTAAATTAAAAAAAACCATTAATATTTAAAACTGAGTCTGACATTTTAACTTGGACAAAAAATGGTTATCCGTTTTCATAGACTTATAGTCTCCTTGGCTTCTAGAAGTTTCCCCTATCTTCGACAAAAGAAGCATTTAAGAAAAAACTGTTTCGTACAAAAAAATATTACGTGATTTTGATAATACAATATAATCACCAAGATAACATTCTGCAAACATTTGCGTGTAAGAAATGTTATCGTAACAAATATTCTTTGCACATGACAGCATGCCAATATATTAAAACAGTACATTACAATGATTAATTATAAAACAATTTACATATAAACAACAACATAGATATCATTGAAAAACACTATTGCATAGTATCGGCCAAACTAAACTATCGGACAACTGTTTAGTCTCGCTTTGATTCCTATGAATATGGAGGTCCGCACACTACTCGATTTTCTAAAACTAAACTAAACATTTGAATTTGCTGAAACAATCGACAATCGCCCAACAGTTGTGCGTTTAAGCAAAGGTATGCGCCCGCACTTACATCGATCTGAAGATTGTTTTAATTTGTATTACATCCAACAATAGATCATATTTTTCGATCGCTATATACGATCTTAAATCAGTTAAAATAAACCCTAATTGATTAAAAAACTTAAATACTTAGGTTATCATGTAAACTCAAATCGTTTCAGTTCATCACCATAAAATATAGGCTACGCAAATCGAAGTATATCGACCATTCATAGTTCACAAGCATCGTTGCACAAAGTACTTGGAACAGCGCCAAAATGCGTACACAAATCGTAAATTGCGAACAATAACCGTTTAAATCTCCTCACTAGAATTTTAGTGGCTTAAAATGTTTACACTGAAATAGTTTGAGCTTCGATAGAGTAAAAAATCTAATTGTAAAAATATAGTTTTAATTCCTATCCATCTATTTAGTCGTTTGTTAAATAATAAACCAACTAACCCAGAATACGTAATTAAGTTGAATCTGTGTGTTTAATCTCTTGATTGCTATAAGTTCATATGGAACTGCACACACTATTCGATTTTTAGTTATACGACTAAACAGTTGAATTGGCTGCCAAACAATCGCACAACTGTTGTGCGATAGTTTAGTTAAAGGTGTCCACACTAAAGATGTAATATCTCGTTAGTTTGTAATCATGTTAGAAATCATATACTGCTATTTGCTGATCTTTTCGATAAGACGATATTACAGAGTTTCACATTTCAGTGGCGATTTTCTTATAGACGGAAGCAAACGAGCCGTTAACTAACAACCGCTTCGTCTGCAGTTAAGTGAATCCGTAATTTATCAACATCCGCAACCGTCAGTACTGCTCGGATATTTTTATTTTAAAAAGAATACGTAATTTGAAATTAGAAGTCATTCATTCATCTGACGAAATGAAGCATTAGTTACTCGACTTTGATTTAGAGTAGATTCAATTTTTGTCATTCGGTCTCTACCACTTTTGAAGTTCCGATCTGCAAACTCCTTAACAATCTTGATAAGTGAAGTGTCATTTAAAATGTATTTGTGTGTTAGAGATACAATCAGGCGAACAATTTTTTTAATTAAGAATTAGAACATCAAATATGTTAAGTGATGTTAATACGATGGCCTGAAGATCCCTCCATCGACATTTTCCGCTGGGAAAGCAGCGGCTTGTGTAATTAGTAGAAACGAGAGCGAAGCGATTTCTGAGACGGACCGCGAAACAATTAGCCCGCGGACAATGCAAGTACAAGTGCTGGACGGTAAGCGGGTTTACTAACACTAACATATGAAAGCTCACAAATGCTTATAGCATAGTTTGTGGATGTTGCAAACGCCATATTAAAATTTTACTGCAGTGCATTATATCAACTGTAAAATCCTAAAAATAAAATACTATCTGTTGCTCGGGACTTCGCCCGCGTGGAATAAAAAAATATAGCCTACGTTATTCACTGATAAAGTAGCTTTTTAACTGTGAAAGAATTTTTGAAATCGGACCAGTATTTTTTGGGTTATTTTAATACACACAAAAAAATAAAAATCTTTTCTCTTTATAATATTAGTATACCTACATAGACTTATATCATGTCATCAATTTAAAAGTCTATATTTAGGAGTATTAAATCATCCAATCTTATAGAACTCATAGATAATAGACACTTGTCCTTAATAAAGATAATTAAATCGTCCACAGAGAAGGTACCGCTCGGCTCTCGTCAATTAACAGCTGAGTAAGAAGAGCGTGCGATATGCGCATGCGACGCTACGCTTCACATTAGAGTCGCGAGCCGCGCGGATATGCGGTGTGCAGCCAAACGGTTTGGCACCCCTGGATAAAAAATCTTGTGTCGAATTATCGGTCTGTGTGTAATGGTGTTCGGGCTCTGGTGACAGGGGTGTCAAGGGTGTCAGTGTGAGTGACGGTGTATGGCATGGGACAGTAATGGGGGCGGGACACAGCGCGGAGGGTGACTGCGGCGCTTATGCCAGCGATCCCCCCACGCATGATCGGCGGAAAACTAATAAACGAAGGCGAAGGTTGGTTTACATTATTTTTATTTTAAATATGTTAATCTTATCAAACCCACCTCGCTTTAATCTGGCTGGCGATAACTTTTTTAGAATTTAAAACTACATTTAACTTACGATTTTTAAGAATTCTTAAATATTAAATATCTCTGGACCATTTTCTTTTGTATTTTTGTCAGCATCTGTTTGCATCTCTTTTTAATTGGAATTGAAAGGAAAGGTTTAAAATTACGTCTAACGTCGCAAAAGTAACTATGTCTTAAACAGATGTTTAAATAATACGAGTAGTAACCCACGGTTACCCAAACAACTATACACCGAATTTGAACCTTTTAAAGTATAAATGACATTTTTACTTAAGTCAGCAATATGTAAGCTTGGATTTGACCGATAACGCTATTAAGTAACGTTTCAAACTTAGTCACGACGTCCCAGCTCACGAGAAATGTATTTACATAAAGAATTCACTACTGTTATTGAACTTATAACAGCTCAAGCAATAAACATTCCATCATATTTCATTCTGTTATATTAAGTTTCACACGAGGGTAAAACAAGCAGTATAGAGTGTTACAGCTATTTGAATGCACTTCTGTCAGAGGACATATTCTATCCTACTTTGCCTCACTGTGCTACCCTAGTGTGAAACTACCATGAGCTTTTTGACTGTTACTCTAATAAGAAATTTTAAACACAATATTTCTTCTTATAAATATAAAAGATACTCGTACAAAAACTTCTAGAAGACTTTTGTAAGTTAAACAACGTTATTAACGATTATTCATAGCCCCCAGGCTTGTGGAAGTATAGAGCAAGTTGGCGAGCCTCCAAATTAGGACTCGGACAATTTTGTAAAATACATTTGCATCCAAATGAATTTGCTTTTATTGTACTTCTAAAGTTTTCCAGAAAATAACATCATTAATAAGTAACACTCTGAGAGGTCTAGAACCTTCTTAAAACACGTAATACATTAAATTGGACTTCCACTGAGTAAATCATACAAAGTTTCTCAGTAAACTGGAACAATATCTCTCATAACTACTCTAGCACAAAGAGTCTATGCTCTCTGTCAGAATTATGATCGGAGAATAGTCACCATACATCAAACCAATCCTTTGTCGCAATCGCAATTGAGACCACTCATTTGCATATAGACCATAGACGTTCTAAGCTTTTAGACACGTCTATAACAATGCAAACAGTGCACGCAAGATTTCTTTATGTCATTGGCATTCATTTACTATCCTAGCAATGAGTATTTGTTCGCAGTCAAAGATTAAGAGTATCTTTATTAAATGCCTAAGACTTAGTTCTTATATTGTTGAATATTAAACATAGATTTTGTCTCTACATGTACATTTAATCCATGCACCACAAATCCCATATGAATAATTTTTTAATCTTACTTCTTACTAATATTATAAATGCGTTTAGATAGATGGATGTTTGTAAGAGTTTGTAGCATAAACGGCTGAACGTATTTTGATAAAATTTGGTACAGATGTAGATAATAGTCTGGAAGAACACATAGGCTGCTCACATTTGTTTTTTTTAATTTCTTGCGGGCGGAGTGGCGGGCGAAACCTAGTTATTCATAAGTAAGTAAAGTTAAATATGATCGACCTCTGTGATCTTCAGGCGATGAGACTATTAAAGGAATTAATATTACACTCTATTAACGTTGATAATTTTTAAACCAATTTACCTATCATTTACAAAGCATATTCTTTGCAATTTGACACAACTAGGATTAAATTCATAACAGTACTTATGTACCTTTTGAATTTCGTTTCGTAGTTATCATGAATAAAATTGTATTTTGAGACGTAAACAGATTAATAGAAACAAGAAATGCAATTTGTAAAATTACCTTCATAAAAAAGTACAAGTTACACTTTTTATCTTGCGAAACAGTTTAAAGGTATTCATTTTGCGCAAGTTGTCGAGTTTCAAAACTACCAAAAGGTGGCAAAACCTCAATTATAATATGTATTTTATACATTATTGCGATAAGGGACTTACATTAAAGCAATATAAATACATTTGCACAACTTTTATTACGTCCATTTTTAAATATTTTAATATGATCAATTGTAGCTACATCTCTTCTCTTCTATTCTTTACCAATGTTCCCAAAGTGGAGCAGAGGGTGTCCACAGTACTCCGCCAGCTCGCTCTGTCCTGTGCTCTACGTTTGGTCTCGGACCATGACAGCCCGATTGCCTTCAAGCTACTTAGATAGATTTATTAAAACTAGTAAATATTACACTTTACATGTACTTTTCTATCCTAGGCCCCTATTTAAGTTGTTAAATGTTGAAGACAACTAATTAACAACTAAATCTAACTCCAACAAACTTAACTATTTGAGTCTGTCCTGCGGGTACGAAATATTTCAACAACGTAACATGTTTCATTTGTTACAAAGTAAAAGTTTGGTTTTACGGAATAGTTGCCGTGAAAAAGCATGTTGGAAATGCATAGCTTCGACAGAATATTAAATCCTTAAGAGATGCGATTTCACTCTAACCCTCTTTTCCATGACCGAAATTTTAATACAAAAACATAATCATTCCTGCGATATATTTTGGTATGCTTCTTTTAGCGGGGGGAACTACCGTCTTTATATTAAGAACATTCAATATTGACACTTGGATTGAATGTGTATGGCTACAAAGGCAGAATACCAAAGAAAGCATGGATAGGTTTTGTGAAACAGAATATGTTTAAGGGCTGAATTGAAATATAACGGCTGACGCTCCGTAGAGACTAGTGTAGAAAGAAAATAGTAGGAATCAAAATCTAACTCTTTTGTCGTGAAATCTTTGAAATATCTAGCGAGTAAGCACATAAACATCTCTTGTTGTCGCAATTCACAATCCGAACAATTGCAAACATCAACCGACAATGCAGTTTCGGTCGCTCGGACAAAACATTTGCGCTTTATTACAATAAACACGAATAGGAATTTGTTATTTTCTAAAGCCGTTATTCACAAAGTTTATTTCAAACTATCTATTAATTAGAGAACGATTATTAAGCACCAATAGCCTAATGGTTTGGGGTACAGATTGCCGCGATCTTGCGGTCGATGATTCGAATCCCGTCTATTGTCGTGAATACTAGCAACAAGCAAAGAGCTTAGTGGGAATGGTTAAAGGAAATATTAGTAAACTAGCTGTTACTTTGCGACTTCATCCGCATGAAATTATGAAAATCTTATTTTATTGTTTACATTTGTCAAAATATCAATTACAAATATCAAAATGACATGATGATGACAACCTTGCTTGCTTGATGTTGGCAGTAACTTATGGTCTCTTTCCCACATTAGCTTATATAGCTTAAAGCGTGACGTAAGTGTAGGGTTTCTTATTAAAAAAAAGGATTATTCAAAAATATGCTGTAATTGCTGACATCTTAGGAAACAAAAAAGTGTGTGTTTACGCTTTATTATAATACTATAGATTAACAAAATTATACTAATATTATGAATAAAAAAAATCTACAAAAATAAACTTTTTAATAAAAAAACAAAACCGACTTCCAAACAAAATACACGAAAAACAAAACAAAATGCACTAAAAACAAAACAA
>NW_013524901.1:1955322-1974452 GCF_000836215.1 Papilio polytes
CTGCAAGCATTACCTTTCGGATAAAAAAAGAATTATCCAAATCGGTCCACTAGCGGCGGAGTTATGCCGTAACACACATAAAAAAAATATATATATATATATACCGACGAATTGAATACCTCCTTCTTTTGGGAAGTCGGTCAAAAATAGGTATAGAGAATTCTTTATTCTATTCCTATAATAACGAAAAGCTAAACTCTAGTAAAAGTTTATCTAGTATATAACAACTGTTTCGACTTTGGGTTTTTTTAGTAGATCAAAGTCTACTGAACCATTTATCAGAGAGTTCGATTTAAGTGTAAGAGCAGACTTGGTCATCTATCACCCGCCAGTGTTAAGCCAACATTGCATTAACTGAACGAGCCGCTGAGAATTGGAGCGTGCTCTAACTGAATGCCTCGGACGGTATGCACCGTTATCACCTTTTTATACTCACTATCAATAACCATATACATTAAGAAAATATTACTAACTAGCTGTTGTCCACGACTTCGTTCACGCAAAATTAATAAAAGAGCAACCTACAATATGCTCGTCTATGTCAGTTACCCTTCAGTGAAACTCCGGTCGAAATCAGCTCAGCCGTTTCGGAGATTACCCGGAATAAACGCGGTTTGCGGACAGACAGAAAGACAAAAAAATGATATTTTCGTTACCAGTAACGCAAATACATCTTTCCGAAAACTGGAATTTTTCTTTTGATATTACAAACGGACACTCTAATTTTATTATATGTATAGATTATTATTCGATTTAATTCTGAAGGAACTTGGCTAGCGATCTTGTATGCACCATTTACAATTTAGGTTCGGATTCCATTGCCTAAACATTTGCATTGTTATACTCTACATCCAGAGGCGTACCGATTACTTGGCGTGTGTAAGAAGGTAGTGTATGTAACAGTGGTAGTGCCCGCTTTAACACCTTAGCACGAATAGGCCGGCACGCCCGGTGTAATACCACGACCACACAGAAGACAGGCGTCAAATGGAAGCAATTCCATGTTTCGTCTGATGAGTGTGGTGCCGGAGGCCTAATTTTAGTCCCTTTCTCTTTACCACCCTTTTCTCACAAGAAGAGGATGGGAAGAGGAAGTGGATTTGACGGTGGAGGATATGCATAAGAAGGGGAAATATCCTTTTTATGTGCGTCTCCTCCTCCGTCGGATAAGGGTAGGCAACGCATCTGCAATTGCGGATGTCTATGGGCAGCGGTCGCTTCGCCATTTTGGCGGATTCAGGTGGCCGCTTGCTCGTTTGCCACCTTATGTTATAAAAAAAAAAAAAAAAGGTCCTGAGTGCTTGTTTTACTGTGCCAACCAATAAAGTGTTAGCCTAATAACCAATGTTTACGAGACTTTAATATATGATTCAAAAATTATTTACATCATCAGTACATAACGCTTGTAAATTTTTTAATTCTCTCTTCACGCGTAATAAAACAAACTTTCTCGCAAATTGTGCATATTATCGTGTACTCTCGTTAGTTATAAATCAACATACAATGTCATTGCGGGTCTTTTTTGCGCTCCCCTCGTAAATTAAGAAACAGAGTGTTGAAGTATGGCTTTATACGCGAAGTGTACAAATTACATCGTCAGCTGGATGACTTGTTATGTTTACTGATTACACGGAACGTTATACTCCTATTATAGGCTCGATATTAATGTAATAATTTCCCATTTCTAGTCCTATTTGATCTACATACTTTCTGGTATCTATTAATTTGAAAAGGATATTAGGTAGCGGGAAAAAGTGTTCCCAACATGAATTTCCTTGAAAAGCATATTAAAGTTGTACGTTTAAATTTTGAAAATAAAGAATTTAAATTACTTAAGTCTAAAATAATAATCCTTATCCCTACATTTAATCGACTGATTCTACAGTATTTCTTAGTGTGGAAATCCACAGTGAACACACCCCATCGCTTAGCTATCAGTGTGCCCCCACCGTCGCAAAAAAGCGTCCAACGGACCGTGATCGCTCTCGCGTTTCTCCACTCCACATATTTCTAGATGACACACATGTAAGGCATCGCTTCACGCTAGCGCATTTTAGACGACGCAACACTTGATTATTTAAATGATCAGCGATTAGATTTTAATCTGTTGCAGACTTAAGAAACGCTCATTAATACGCGGACAGACCGTGAAACTTGGAACACAAGATTTTATCCTTGAATAATGACAATTACATTCTGGGTTTATTTAAAGGATTATCGTCAGATGCTCGTAAAGAAAACACATAATTATATTGAGGCTGCTTTTTGCAAAATAGATCATAGAAATTGTCTATAGATTAAAAGAACTAAGAGGTAGTAGTATTTCTAAATCCATTAGTTTACATTTGTATTGTATTGGACGGGGTACAGACTTCAAAGCCGAGGTATGGATTTTTTTGTCAACCGAAATACTCCTAAAGGTTGGTTAACCGTAACAATTAAAACTTCAAAAGTTGTTAGCTAAAATATTGCATACAAAGTTTAAAGCAAAAAAAGTTAAATAGTGTGCTATTATATAGTTTTATTTTATCGATGTTGCCAATTTTGTTTCGTCTCCCATTTAAATCCGTCAGCAAAGTTTACGCGAAAATCCAGAACGGACCATCGTTGTCCGTTCCGCATTGCGTTTCCTGTACAAAGTTATGGCTTTGCAGTTTTTTCCAGAGGCTAAAAACTGAATAATATTTTACTTATTATTTAGCTAACAGTTTCTGCTAATTCTTTCTAAGTATTAAAACAATAAACCACAAATTAAGCCAAATATTTTCAAAGATCACAGACGAATCCTAAACTATGATTACAACGATCTAATGCTTACTTAATCCTCGAAATTTTACAATTTTTATTTTTTTATTATTTTTATTTATTGGCCAAAAACATAATTTGAAAAATACAATAAAGAAAATATTAGAAGCGGCAAAAAATCCCACAGGAAATTTGCATCATAAAATACAAAGATAAAAAATTAAACTCTACAGCGATAATCTTTAAAGTTACCATTGAAAAAATGTGTTAACAGTTATAACGTTATTTTGAATCAAGATATCGTGTATCACACGTGTTCAATCCGCTGTGATAATCAAAATCGCCAGGCGACTGAGCGCTTTTGTACGAATAGCAGGAAATAACATCAATTTATTCAACAGGTTGACGTCAAAATCTATCCGTTTGCTTTGAAATGTTTCTGGAGATATTGTTACGAGACAAGAATTTATGACGCTTTATTTTACGATTGAATTCTATTACAATCTTTTGCCCGCGCTTAGCCTTACCGCCATTAAAACTAGTTAAGTAGCCTATGTCTTGTATCCATGTATATTTGTAGTCATCTACATCTAAATCAAATTTCATCCAAAACGGTTAAGCTGCTTTGGTACGTGATTACAAACATCCTTCCATCCATCAAATGTTTCGCATTAAAAATATAAGTTTAATGTACAATATATGTAAATGTTTATAATACCTATTTCAAATTGTCTCTAAAATTGACCCAGAGACCACACGTCCTTTCCAGACCCATGCCCAGTTATTAGGTATTTTAAAAAAGTAAGAGGAAAGGAAGTAGTGTGTAAGGGTACACACTACACCGGTAGAGGTAGACGTTAAAAGAGATGGATGGATTCCGTGAAAGGGGACAAGATCAAGAAGGGAGTGATGACTGAGATGACGGATGATAGAGTTAGGTAGAGGACGAAAACTCTACGGGAGTAGGATAAGGTAGGGGAGATGAATTAGCTCTCAAAGCTTTACGATAGTTTAAAATATGTCACAAAACATCCAAATCGAATAGCTCGAGTAATTTGCATGGCAATAAGCGATGTATCGCATAAAGGTTAAAGCGTAAATAGCAGCTTTGTGTTCAACGAATAGTTCAATGGACTAGTAGTCGAGCGAAAACAAGTGAAACATGCTTAACGAACCGATAGAATTCAATTTAGCTACTCAAATATGAACAATATTCTCCCAATAAATTGTATTCTAAAAACTTATATCTAAAGAGCTATATGGTTATTGCAGCTATGAAATAACTTAATACATTTAATTTTTTTATTAAGTTTAAATTACACATCATACTTATATTATAAATGCGAAAGTTTTGATGGATAGATGTTTGTTAGAGTTTGTAGCCTAAACTAGAGAATGGATTTCGATGAAATTTGGTATACCTAGATGTAGAGGATAGTCTGGATGAACATATAGGCTACTCACATTTGTTTTTTTTTATTAAATTACGGCACATTATTTGTGCAATATTAAGAAGTGCAAAATGTATTTCACATTTCTTATCTATACGCTATTAACCGACTAACTTTCCCTTATTTACATAATGTAATACCCCTTTTAAATAAATAAGAAAATTATTAAATGAACATAGCATTTACTTGTTTATGTAACAATCCAATTACAGCGTCTACAAACATTTTATTTGTACGAAAATTTGTCTCCGAGTCGTTATTACGCCTTGGAACTTATTTCATTTTCTGAAAACAGTTCATTGAACTCTCGTATCCTCGGTACTGACTTGGGAATACGATTCACTCTTATTTAACTTTAGGCATCCTATAGATACTCGTTCACAAATACATACAATATCTTGTAGAAAATTAAATAAATTAAACGTAATTTAACACAGGAATAATGAAATTTAATGTTAGTTAATTCCGTAGTGAGGTTATATTTTTATTAAAAACTAGCTGTTGCTCGCGGCTTCGCCTGCGTGAAATTAAAATATAGATTATGTTACTTACAGATAAATTACCTTTCTAATGGTGAAAGAATTTTTTAAATTGGCTCAGTAGTTTTTGCGTGAATCAATAACATACAAAAATACAAAGTTTTCTTCTCTTTATACATTAGTATAGACAAATATATACCCTGGATTTTCTAATGTCACTGCGTAGTTTTATTGATCTAACTAATATTATAAATGCGAAAGTTTAGATGGATGGATAGATGGATGGATGTTTGTTATAGTTTGTAGCCTAAACGGCTGAAGGGATTTCGATGTAATTTGGTACAGATATAGAGGATAGTCTGGAAGAACACATAGGCTACTCACTTTTGTTTTTTTTTAATTCCACTCGGACGGAGTCGCGAGCGAAAGCTAGTATTTCATAACTCCAAAAGCTTCGTGATTACAGGTTAACTCGAATTAAACAGAAGAATCTATGGAATTTACCATTTAACAGTTTTCAATTTAAGAAGATTTCGACTGAATTGCACATTTTAACTGGCATAAAACTAACTTATAGTTTGTTCTGATTTCTACTGACCTAAAAACTGATCGTGGCAACAACTTGAAGTTGTTCCAGAAAAAAAAAATAAGTAACATTACCGCAATGCGCTAAGTTATAAAGTATCTTTATTACTTACTACGTCAGCTATGAATCAGTTAATTTTAACTATCAGGAAACGTCGCCTCTAGATAGGATATACGTTCTCGTCATGCGATTAATATAATAAATATATTTATTTCTTTCAATTTCTATCAATAACTGATAAACCTGACTTTCACTACATAGTAAAAACAGCACATATTTATCAAGTGTAGAATACTATTACACTGACCCTATACTTAAAACAGACAAGTTAATTCCAAAACAATATTTTAAACATACATAAAATAAAATTGGAGTGTCTGTTTGTAATGTAAATAGAAAAATTCCTGGTTTAGGGAAGATGATGTATTTGCGTTGCTTTTGAGTTTGTTTGTTTGTCTGTCCGAAAGCCGCGAGTAATCTCCAAAACGGATGCGACTTTCACTGAAGGGTAGTTGACATAGACGGGAATATTATAGGATACTTTTTTATCTTAATATTGCGTGGGCGAAGTCGCGGCCAACCGCTAGTTTAAAATGGAAACGATATCGAATAATGTTATCAATAAATTCTAAACACGTTCGAAAACCACTATATCATATGCGCAATGGTTAGGTGTCAATTTCAGGCACTCGTATACCTATATGGACCCTTATGCTCGTATACAGGGCGCTTTATTCCATAGTTCCGCAGCGGCTGACGGGGTTTAAATAATTCTCCGCTGTCGGCATTCAAAGAATGACATAATTATGTGGCTACAGCCGAGGGCGGCGGAATACTTTCTGAAGTATTGCGCGACGTGACGGTGTGTCATCCTTTTCCGACTCCTACTCACTTTTGTAATGAAAAATACATCCTTTTTATTTAAATAAAATAGTCAATACGCACTACTGCACCTACTACAAGGCAAGATTAAAATAAGTAAAGAGGTCGAAGTACATTCTGGCTGTAAAACCTACGTCACTGGTTAAGAAAGAGCACTCATTCGCTTTTGAGAGCCGCGGTCACAAGAGTGAAGTTGCCTTAAAATAGGACTTCGAAAAAATAAAGAAGTCATTGAAAATTATAGGTTATGTTTGTTATTGGACTGAGAATAACTATTAGCTAATCTAATTTTCATACAATTACTTCGTCAACCGATCAAAAACAAAGTAAAATACAAAGTTAAAAGTGTAATTAAAAATCCAGATTGACTGTAGTATTTATTTATGTCTGTAAAAAAACTGGTATTTGTTTTGGATTGCTTCTGTTCAGGACACACAATACCGCAAGCAATCTCGTTAGCTGTCAACTAATTCTAAATGGAAATCCACAATCCGTTATCTTAACCGGAATACATTACCTGTACGACCAATTAAAGCGAACTACATCTGTCTTCGGTCACAAATTCGCTTTGTAATGTTAATATCGGTTTCAGTATAAATTAACCACGAATCGTTCTTGTTAACTTTGTTATGCAAACTCAAGACCGAATCATAGTCAAGATTCGTTACGAGACATGTTATTGGATTATACTTCTACACAACTATTATAAAGAGGAAAGATTTGGCTTTTTGATATAATTTAAACTAGTGAGCCGATTTTAACAATTCTTTAACCATTAAAAAGCTACGTTATCATCATATAACAAAGCCCATGTTTTTTTTTAATTCCGCGATGTTGAAATCGCGATGAACAGCTAGTACATTGTAATTTACAAGAAATTAAATATGAAACACGTCCAATTGTAAAAAGAATAAAACGAATAAGTATAAGGCTAGAGCATGTATGAATTATACAAACTTGCAACAGTTTTTATTGATGCCCGGAACTAATATTAATTTCATTTCCTGTTGATTAACAGCAATCACACTATATTCGATAATCGTTTCAAACTTAAACATTTAATTTTTGTGTACTAAATCATATTAATCATATACTTCATACTATATTATAAATGCGAAAGTTTAAATGGATGGATGGATGGATGTTTGTTAGAGTTTGTAGCCTAAACGGCTAAACGAATTTCGATAAAATTTGGTACAGATATAGAGGATAGTCTGGAAGAACACATAGGCTTCTCACTTTTGTTTTTTTTTAATTCCACGCGGATGGAGTCGCGGGCGAAAGCTAGTATTTAATTTTAAAGAAAAACTTAGTGCCATTTCCTAAAACATTTCAACATTTTTAATTAATAACTATGTTTATTGTTGCCTTCGTGTGGTTACGTTTCTGTTATGGATATTCTCGTACTTTTTTTCTTGTCTTTTCTATTTAAAAAAAAAAAAACTGAAATAACAATAAGATTTTGTACTTGCATATTGACAGTGGAAACCCGCAATTAAACAGACCGACTACAATAAAAGCCAAACCTACATCCTAAACACACACAAATGATATCGTAACAAATGTTACCAAAACGCTGTATTTATCTGAGCCGTGACAATGTACAACCATACACGCAAGTTCGCATACATTTGTTCACACCACATACATTTGTCAGCATTAACTTGTTGGTACAACGTATACAAAGTTGTCTAGTAATTCCCGGACCTCGGTACGTAACACAATTCCGTATTTACAAGTTGGTTAACCGCATTTGTTTTGTTTTTACGCGTAACAAACATAAATTCACGATTCATCCATACTAATATTATACTGAGGAATATTTGTATTTTTGCACTTTTGTATGTATTGAAATATCTCAAAAACTTCTGAGGAAATTTTAAAAGTAATATCACCTTTAAAAAGCTACGTTGTCGCTGAGTGTATGCTATATTTTTAAATTTAACGTGGACGAAGTCGCGAGCCATAGCTAGTTTTTATATAAAACCACGGCGCCTGCGTTTCAAATCAATTTATACTAAAAGAGAGAAAGAAGTCCCAAATAAATTAGATTTAAAGATCAACTGGACAAAGTTGTAAGCTGCTACGATTCTCGTAGAATTACGAAGTTGTAGCACGTCGCGTAGAGTGACACGTCACGGAGGCCTCGTTATACTTTCGCCATCTTAACTGCGTAGAGGTTATTTATTATCATGTTGGCAGGGTGAGTCCGACAAGTGAAAGACGACTAATTTGCTAAATATAAGGATATATTGTTTAAATAAAAACACTGCTAATATATATTCCACAGACTTTAACTTTAGACAATCGAACTCGATATAAATTAGAACACGGCTAAACTCACGTGATAACATTCGGTGTAGGCACCGAGTTTAGTATGAATTCTAAAGGCAAACTATCTCGACCAAGATAATGTAGTTTTATATTATATGGACCACACAGAAAATTAAATTTGATTATGCAAAACCGTAACTATTTCTTAGGAACACTAATTTATTTATATTACCGTTATTCTATCCTTATACTGTTAGCAACTTTTTTGAAATAAAATTGGACCAAGTATTTAGTTATGTAATATATCTTTGTCATAGTTAGTCATTATTTTCGCACGCAACGAGGCGACGGTGTCGTGTTCTCTTGGCGACAGGAGATAAATGTGCCCGAAGTGGATAAAGCCGAAACTTTCATGACATACTGAGCATTAATATCGTAACTCTATACGTATATTATTCTCTAACATTGATAGGGTATTAAGATTACCTCTTGTTCAGAAAATTCATCTTTATTATAACAATGGAATGATAGTGGGTATTAATAGAAGCGCCTGTCGTTTTCTTAATGCAATAACAATGTACGAGTTGCGTCTAACGATCATGCAGGCGCCAACGTCAGGGACAAAGATTTAATTAAGCGATGCACATGAGATAAGTGACGTTAACTTAATACTTTGTTATTATTACCCTTATTTCTAAAATTAAAGACTATTTCTTAATCTTCTTTCTTTCTACTTTGAGAGAAATTGGTAAACGTAATAAGAAATGTGCTTTACCCAGGTAATATTAAGGCAATTTCGCAAGAGGAACTCGAAATCAATTTGCTTTAAGCGAGGCTTGAGGCTCAATTTGTAAGGCGGGCAATCAACAGAATTTCCACTTTGGCAAATCATAATTCCCTGGCACCTTATACATTAAGTAAAATCATTTTACATGAGTGAATATATTATAATCTAATAACGGAATATGGGTATGAAAAGGAGAAAAAATCGTGTGCATTCAATAAGTGGAAAATTTGTACATTTTTATCCTGATTCTTCTGTAACTCCATAAGATGACAACTAAAGAAAACACTAATTAAACATGAATAGAACGGTCGTTAAAACTGTCATTAGTAAAATAGTGAGTAAGCCGCAAACTTGGCAGATAACATAATTTAAGTGTAACTTAGTTAGACCGAGAACAAAAACTCATCACACAAAATGTTCAAATCCCTTTGCTGGCTAAAGATTAAACGACCTAAGATTAAGAACACAACTTTTGAAGAAAATAGTTCTTTTATAAAATGTCCAAAATCTACAAGCCAACTTTCAAAATAAAATACAATGTTTAAAAAAAAATGAAGAAAACGAGAAATTGAGAACATTAAATCTAATTACAGTAAACTTTTTATTGAAATACCAATAAATTAAACAAATTATTTTTCGTTTACAAGTACAGTTTTCACAATCATCCACTAACATCAGTACAAAAACACGTTGTTTCTCTGTTTTTTTAAAAAGAATGAAAGAGACCGCTATACATTTGTAAGTGACTGTGAAAATCCAAAGTATGAATTAAAAACTACATTATAATTGTAGATTACATCACTTTCTTTTGTCACTAAATAATGACCAAATTGTCTGTCATCTATTGTATTTCGTGTGGCACGAGTAACTTGTTCTCTGACAGGTGTTTTCTCAACAGATAATGATTTACTGCCATTGGCAACGCACCACTGGACATGTCGAATATGCACATCTGTACAGCCAATTACTAGGGTTGGCAATAAACCAAGTTACATTGTCTCTTCAGGTATAAATGTATTAAAACAGTAGAAGCGTATAATAGACGTTATAATGGATAATATTAAAGCAATCATATTATACACTGTTATTTTTTCTCAAATTTGGGTTTGATAATGTTTGTAATTCTGCGTTTCGTCTAACGACTGCGTGCCGAGGCCTAATTTGAATCCACATTCCCTTCTTATCCCTTTGTTATATAGAGATAATAGGAAGTGTAAGTGTATTTGGCAGAGCAGGGGACTGTATGCTGTCTCCTCCGTCGCTCAAAAGTAGGTAATGCATCTGCAATTGCAGATGTCTATGCACAGCGGTTGCTTCCCTATTTTGGCGAAATCAGATGGCCTGTTGCTTTTTCTCTACCTTATTTTTTAATCAACATTAACCGTTTAACTATTTTTCCAACCCATAATTTCATATCTAAACCATTAATCTTATATATTAAGGAAGTCGATAAAGACTGAATGGCGTGATAAGTAGCACTTATAATATAGTTAATGTGTAGATTTAACGTCTGCGTGTAAAAAGTAATGCACAAGCGAAAGGCATTAAACAATCAACACACCAAAATGTTTCTTAATAATGTTTTAATAAATCTACTAATGAAAATGGTAGAGAAATAATAACTAAATATTTATACATCGTGAGACAAATTAAGGAAAGTGGTTTCGTAACCATGCTAATCGAGCACAAAGTAATTTAGGTTTTGACGTGTCCATAAGTATGTGTACAAACAAAACAATCAGCTAAATTAATAACGTTACAAAAACAATGTACGAAAAGAAGGAAAAAATATCTTCAGTACTTTGAAAACAAAATGAAATATTAGCAAAATGCGTAGATAACTTTTTAATTAAATTTAATGAAAAACTCACATTAATGTAAGTTAAAATCATACTAATCATATTTCATACTAATATTGTAAATGCGAAAGTTAAGATGGATGGATATGTGTTAGAGTTTCTAGCCGAAATGGCTGAACGGATTTTGATGAAATTTTGTATAGATGTAGAGGATAGTCTGGAAGAACACATAGACTACTCACTTTTTTTTAATACTACGCGATCGGAGTCGCGGACGAAAGCTAGTAAAAAATAAAATTCTAGGTTATCACCGCAATAAGGTGGATAAACATCCTGCTTGTCTCACCGTTAAAAAAAAACTAGATAAACAGTTCGTATCAATGAAAAGCAAACGGTACTTTTCTTTAGTGATTCTTTTGCTATAAAAACGG
Source organism: Papilio polytes (assembly GCF_000836215.1). Taxonomy (NCBI): domain Eukaryota; kingdom Metazoa; phylum Arthropoda; class Insecta; order Lepidoptera; family Papilionidae; genus Papilio; species Papilio polytes. The sequence continues at coordinate 1,966,757 of NW_013524901.1, forward strand.
AAATTAATTCTATCACAGCACTCTCTTAGATTGAATGTCGTATACTGTGACATTGAGTTTCAGCTCCGCTCCTGCGTCTTGTTTAAAAACCTAACAAAGGAAAGATATTTAAAATAATTACGTTTATGAAGAACACGTCAAACGAATCTATTTACGAAAATTAATTTCGACTGTTATTATCAAAAAAAATGTCTAGTAAAGTAGGGCTATCTTGCCCTTGTGACAAACTACTTTATTTGGGAAAAAAACACGCAATAATGTATAATCAGATTTAACTTTTGTTGCAGGTAAACCTCGTACATTAACTTCCTTATCCCTTGACCTGAAGCATGAGAACCCAGGGCCAGGGTCGACCAGGTTTGACATTTTTATACTAGGTCATGGAATTGCAGAAAGTATTACAAACATGTTACAGCTCTTTCTTTAAAAAATATCATCTTAAAAACATAGGATCCATCTACAAGTCCATGAAAAAATGTAACTTGTTGACTTCAATTTTAAAAGAATTGTATGTATACTAGCTTTCGCCCGCGACTCCGTCCCCTTGGAATTAAAAAAAAAAGTGAGTAGCCTACGTATTCTTACAGACTGTCCTCTACATCTATACCAAATGTCATCGAAATCCGTGCAGCCATTCAGGCTACAAACTCTAACAAACATCCATTCATCTAAACTTTCACATTTATAATATTAGTATGAATTATTGGATAGTGAAAACCTGACTCTAAATCGTGTCCTAAATCCATTTCTAAGTTCAATTTAAATAGATGTATATTGGTGTATATTCTCTTGAGACTGAATTTAAGTAGCAAGTTACTCGTGCACAAGATATCTGTTATCTCGCGACACTCGCCAAACTTAGACCGTGAATCTTTTCCCTCATCCGGTAACGAGCAAGTTTTCTTGCGCTAACAGCAATATATCGACACACTGATATTAAATACCGTATATTATTTAAAAACTTCGATATTACTTTCATTTTAAATAACTACAATTAAAGTTTTATGCCACTCTTTAACAAACGTGTAACAGATAAAAATATCAACTACTAGCTTTCTCGTAGAGACTCCGTCTGCATAGAATTGAAAAAGTAAGTAGCCAATGTGTTCTTCCAGACTATCTACATTTATTGCAAATTTCTTCGTTTAGCAGTTTAGGCTACAAAGTCTGACATCCATCTATCGTTATAAATATAATTTTGTGTACAATAAATTTTAGCAAACAATTTTATAGTAAAAAAAAACGGTTCTGTCAATCATCGACATACAAACATCTTTATTACAAACAAAATCTTATGGGACACGTACAGTCATAAAAACTTTTATAGCTGTTTATAAACTTGGGTTTTTACTGCGCAAACACTTAAGCAAAAACGTATTGTCGTCTCTTTCATTCTCTTAGAACAAACAGAGATAGAACATATTTCTGTACAATACAGTGAAAAACGACGCCATCTCTAAAAAAAATACAGTATACGCTCATTTGTTTCATGTAACTTGTTTACAGATTAAGAAACATGTTTATTTATTTCATCTAGACATATAATAAAATTGGAGTGTTTGTTTGCTATATCAAAAGAAAAAATCCAGATTTCGGGAAGATGATTTATTTGCTTTGCTGATAACGAAAATCGCATTTAATTTTTTTTTTGATTGTCTTTAAAAAGTTTTTTTTTTTTTAAAATTCAGTGCAGTCAAAATGACGTAAGGGGTTGTTCGATTCTGATGGGACTTTGACTGAAAGATAACTGGTAGAAGGAAGATAAACGCAGTAAAATGAAAGATGGCGTTTTAAAAAAAATCCACGCTAACGAAGTTTCGGGTGACAGCTCGTTTCATTAATAAAAATAATTTCAACACACGCCTTCTATACACGTGCCTTCCATTTTTCACGTTAATATAATTCCTCTGTGATTTATTTTTTCATTCAAATAAGTCACGCACAATGATCACACTAATTACTTTAAATATATGTTTAATTTTAAACAAACAACAAACCATTTAATATATGTATTTAAATTACGCTTCTTACTTTTGTTTTGATTTTAAAATTGTACATTACCTGAAACAAAAATATATTTTATTAATAAATGTGTACAAGCACAATTAAATATAACTTCAGCATTTAAAAGAAAATTAATATTGAAAAATGTATCTAATCATACTAATATCATAAATGCGAAATTTTAGATGAATGGATGATTGTTTTTTAGAGTTTGTAGCCTAAACGGCTGAACGGATTTTGATGAAATTTCACGTAGATGTAGAGGATAGTCTGGAAGAACACATAGGCTACTCACTTTTGTTTTTTTTTTAATTCCACGCGGACGGAGCCGCGGGCGAAAGCTAGTAATATCATAAATGCGAAAGTTTAGATGTATGGATGAATGTTTGTTAGAGTTTGTAGCCTATACGGTTGAACGGATTTCGATGAAATTTGATATAGACGTGGAGGATAGTCTGGAAGAACACATAAGCTACTCACTTTTGTTTTATAATTCCACGCAGATGGAGTCGTGGGCAAAAGCTAGTATAATATAATAGTAATCACAAAAGTAATTAACTTTTGATAAAGAAAGCTTTGTTCATAACACGGCAAAGCGTTGAACGAAATTAAAAACATGATGAGACTTTTGAATTATGCAAGATTAAATAAAACCTCAATTGTCTGCGAATTTCAGTAAAAACTAAACCAAGGGAGTACTAAAATTATACCTTCAAGGTACCATTATCAACGTGCGTCTATATTCATAAAACTAATTTACAACATAAATAACAACGCAAACTTCGAAATAAAATATTTTACAAAACACTTTTAAGGTTACCTTTAACTACATCGTAACGCGTAATGTTGTTTCAGCATTCACAATTTCTAGAGCAAAATGTCCATTACCATTACAATAATCAAGGCAGTTGGTTAAGCCTGCGTTACGTAACAATTACATAAAAATGAGTACCTACATTAACAATAATGTTTGCGTGTACGTGATTGCGTGTTCTGCGTAAATACGCATGCGACGCGAAAAGCTCTTTACCGTGATGCATATTAATTTTTATATTTACAAAAATACGGAAGTAATAAGCTTATTTATGTACTTTTGACTACAATGTAGCATAAATTAGGGAACTAGCGTACAATATAAACATTGCGTTATCCCAATAAGAACTATATGTTTTTTTTTAATAAATAAATTATTTAGCGCAATAAATCCCTGTTTTATTTGCGCCAGCAAAACCCAAAACAGGATATAAAATCTCTTAAAAAAATATTCTAGAAAAGTTTACGGCAAACTTATTAAAATGTTTTACGGATTTTCACCCAAGTTTTTTTACAGACGCCGCCTTTGCCTTACGTTTGAAATAAGAAACGTGTGGACGCAAAGAATTCCTTTCGGAAGGCGGTAAAATGTCAGCTAAAGTTTATGTTAGAGGGTGCACGTTTTTCTTCTCGCCTCACTTATTTCAGCGAAGTCTTAAGGTGTGAAACGGAATCGAGCTGAACGGGGAAACCTAAAAACTTTCCTACTCAAAGTCGAAATTTAAATTCTTTTCAAATGGAAAATAGAAGTTTAAGATTCATATGTGTTTCTCAACTACGTGAGTAAAAGTTTTCACTAAAGAACTCACAAACAGAACATTAAAAATATCCATAAATGTACAAAAACAATATCCTCTCTCTCCTAAAATGACAACAACTTTTGTAATGCAACTTTTAATCCATACTAACATTATAAAGAGGAAAGAATTGTATTTTTGTATGTATCGAAATAACTCAAAAACTACTGGACCGATTTCAAAAATTCTTTCACCATCAAAAACTACGTTAGCAGTGAGTAACGCCATATTTTTTATAATTTTTTAATTTCACGCGTGCGAAGTCGCGAGCTACAGCTAGTGTAACATAATTAGTATCAATAGGTAGAGAAAAATGTTACGGCTAACCATAGACATAGATAATGAATGACCTAGGTAACATATAATAAACTTTGTTATATCCAAGGTTTACTAACAATTATTAGCTCACTGCGATTTCCAGTCACGATACATGATATGCAGAATTTTACATGACCACTATTAATGAACCATCATTACATTGGACATTTAACCTTCATACAGACATCAATTGATTCAAAACAAGGTTTTTAAAACTCCTTTAATAATTTTTTTGCAGTAAAATATATTAACTGGAAAATACATCCAATTCTATCTATTTCTACGGACTTGTCATATCCTTTACTATGCTTTGGAAGCATTTTAACAGTGGTAGAGCCCGCTTTAACATCTTCGCACGAATGGGCCGGCTCGCTCGGTGCAATACCACGACCACACAGAAGACAGGCGTGAAATGGAAGCAATTCCGCCTTTCATAGTGCGTGTAGTAGTCACTTGTAGTGCCGGAGGCCTAATTTTTGTCCCTTTCCTGAAAAGTGGATTTGACATAGGAAGGGGAAATGTCATCTTTATGTGCGTCTCCACCTCTCGGATAAGGGTAGGCAACGAATTTGCAATTGCGGATGTCTATGGGTAGCGGTTGCTTCGCCAAGCTAGACAATCAATAATTGTATTTTTTACTTTCTACGTTATGTTCTATTTAGTTTTGTACTAGCTTTCGGTCGCGACTCCATCCGCGTGGAATTAAAAAAACAAAAGTGAGTAGCCTATGTGTTCTGCCAGACTATCCTCTATATCTATACCAAATTTTATCGAAATCCGTTTAGCCGTTTAGACTACAAACTCTAACAAACATCCATCTATTCATCCATCCATCCATCTAAACATTCGCATTTATAATATTAATATGATTATGACGATATAATATTAAAGTACGTCCTCATCGAAGTGGCTTATAGAGTAATAGCAACTTCCACACCCTACTGCCGTTTGCACTAGCTAATTGCACTCTTACACGCCACCATTAAATCTACTATGCCTTATAACTTACGTGTTAATTGGAAGCTAACCTGATCGTATTATGATTAAAACTAAAAAGAAAATTTTGTGCTGTATTCATACGGTACGCCGGATTAAATAATTGTTACTGCGATAGGTTAAAAAGCAATTAGAATTATCATCATCATCATCATCTCCCCTGCCTTATTCTACTCCCGTAGGGTCGGCGCACCAGGTTTTCATCCTCCAAATCACTCTATCATCCGTCATCTCAGTCATCACTCCGTTCTTGATCATGTCACCTTTCACGCAATCCATCAATCTCTTTCTAGGTCTACCTCTACCGATGTACCCCTCCATAACTAACGTCCGTCTTGTTACATGCCATTCATCCCTTCTTATAACATGCCCATACCACTCTAACCTAATAATTAGAATAAGAAATGTTAATCGAGTTCATATAAACAAATACGATTTAACATAGATTATTACAGCCCTGAAGACCACAGATTATTTCATCTGCCGATAGTTTAGTCAGACGCTTAATAGGTGATTAAGTACTTGACTAAACTATCGATCGATTAAAGTAGTGTGTCGATGCTCTTAATGGATATCGGTTTCCATATGCCATGTCCTTTGAAAACCGACATAAATAAATCGTCCTTGATCTTCCCAAATTGATATAATATTCAGAAAATTAATACAAATTCAAAATCATTAAAAAGTTCCAAAGTTTCTTGCCAAACCGGAGATAGCTGGGTTTACGGCTTCTTTATTACTTTTGTTACCAAGTCATTAATTCAAGAAATACACTCGTCTAAGGAAATTCACATGAACTTTGTTCAAAGATCAATTCTATTTTAATCACAGTTTCAATGATCACACTAATGCTGGGTTTCTGAAGTTTTGAGTTAGTTTCCATTAATGTTAGCTTGATCTATGTTTCAACGGACTGAAACTCTAGTTCAGAAACGTATTTCATGAAGTTATTGAACTAAAAACCTTAACGAATTATTAAAAGTAGCTGGAAATCAATTGCAGTATTGGTCAGGAGACAACCACATATTTTCTTGAAAAAAATCGAGTCGTAGTAAAAAACGCTGGCAATAAACTTTCAACACTGGAGTGTTTTTAATATAATGAAGTATTTTCTCATACGGAAATAAAAAGGCATATTAAAATATCATGGCACATTCGAGACTTACGAGTCTTTAGGTAGTCGAAGTTAATTAAAGAGAGAGCTTTGATAGACTCAGCCGTTACTGGTGGCGGAGTGCCGTATACGATGTGACTAATAATGAGCAGGGAAGATATATGAGAGCGTTATTTATATGAGCCTAAAGTACTTGCGATTTATACGAAAAGAATCTTTCCATGGTGTAAAGTATCGTTGGATCCGTTTGAATAATGTTCTATACATATAATAAAATCAGAGTGTCTGTAACATCAAAAGAAAAATTTAAGATTTCGGGAAGATGATGTATTTGCTTTGCTGATAACAAGATAAATAGCATATAATTTTTTTTTGTCTGTCTGTCCGCAGGTCGCGCTGAAGGGTAGCCGACATAGACGGGCATATTATAGGCTACTTTTTTATCTTAACATTGCGTGGTCTAAGTCGCGGGAAACAGTTAGTTTCTATATTTATATATGGAAATAAAAATGATTTAGTTTCATCAAAGTATAAAATCATTGCAATTGGTCGATGATAATTCATGGTTTTATGAAGATTCTATGTAAGCAATTAACAAAATAAATTAAGATTTTTTAAGTTCATCTGCGTTGCAAATTTACATCAAGAAAGACAATTTACCGACAGATGTCGCTTTAAGTTACACACAGGGTCCAAACAACTAAAACGAGTTGTGTGGGTCAATATTATAACCTCGTTACACTTTCAACAGATAAAAAAAACATTTATAGCTATCTAGCCAGGCACTATCTGTATTAGATTAGACATTTTTATTTATATCTATTACTAGATACAAAATACAAAACATTTTTTAATCCAATGGCTGTACTTTACAATTTATAATGCATTAAGTAAATTTAATTAAACATATCAGGATTACGTTTGCGACACGGAACAGCAGTGTTAATATTGGTTTTTAATTAATAGTTTCCAATAAAACACAAATATAAAAAGAACGTCGCTACTTACTTTTAATTAATCGTAGTTCCATTTTTAATGAGAGCGATATATTTGAGGAATTGTTACTTTTTTTTTAATTCTGTCTTAGGATCATTTTATTATCTGTGTCTATCATAAAATATCTTGTGTAATGTAACCATAGAACGTAAGCATATTAAAATTGGCCAAGTCATTACGTTAGCAAGTGAACGTTGTGTATTCCGAAATTTTGTCACCGCTAACCGGAGCCCGTATGTCACACCGTTTGACATGTTGACATCTCTCTTGCCGCAATAATAATAGTTACTTCATGTTTTGGTTAATGTTACCGTTGAAAAAGGCACAGGGGATTACAAAAGTCAGGCTTGCATGACTTTCAAAAGGGTCTAGACTTCAAGAAATGCCTTATGAAAAATCCTTGCTTGTTTTAATAGTTATTTATTTTTGAAGCCTATACGCATCGCCAGCTGAAGGTCTAGGCTAAGTCCAGGGAAAGGGATAACTGTAATGAATATGTATATTTCACAATTTCAATTGTCTACCAAACCCCCTCCCCCTCTCATTCCGCTGGCGATGCCAATACGGGTAAAAGATTCTTATTCACAATTGCATACAAGTTGCAATGACCGTAAAGTGAGAGTATGAGTCGATTATTGGATAAACGAATAATCGATTA
>NW_013524901.1:1976059-1981711 GCF_000836215.1 Papilio polytes
CAAGATAATTAAGCAACAGTTAATCGGAGCAGAAAACTACATAACTTTGCGAGCGTATTTTCTTAGTATTAGAACTCTTAAGTATGAACTAGTTTTCGCCCCCCACTACTTCCGCGTGGTATTAAAAAACAAGTAGCCCATATGTTCTTCCAGACTATCCTCTTAATCTATACCAAATTTCATCGAGATCCGTTCAGCCGTTTAGGCTACAAACTCTAACAAACATCCAACCATCTATGATAAACTTTCGCCTTTATAATATTTGTATGATGTAAGATAGTATGATGTAAAAAAGAAGAAAATTGAGGATTTGTGAACTAAAGGTAACCAACCAACCAAAGGTAGCATTTACATTAAAGTCGTAAAAGAAATTTTGTATAATTAAATACGATAACGATAAAGTAAAAGTAATTCCCGCATGAAATATTGTGCAAATGTTTAACGCTGTTACAATTAAAATTAATTTTATAATATAATTATCACGTTAACAAGAGGTTAGTAAACTTGTAGTTAATATACGTTAACTGGAACACGCGACTTGATCACATATTGAACATTTTTATACACTTAGATTGCATTTGTTTTTAGTATCAATTTAAAGAGGTCATTGTATAAAACAAACATTTATATATGTGAGAATAAAGATTACTGCATAACCTCAAATATGAACTGACCATGGTACAACTCGTAACTAAGCAAGGATAATAACGAGTTTACTGATCAAACACAGACAGTGACCTCTAGCTTTATGTTAGTATGTCATATCACAAATATTGACACTTATCTCATGATTGAGATTCTCATGATTACAAACATGTTGCCACGAAAGTATTAAAGCGTAAAATATTATTTACAATTAATATGACGTGATGTCTAGATACAGGTTACTTCCTATTTTCTTTAAACAAATAAAGTGCTACAAGTTTTTATCGGTACGTATATTTTTCTAGATGTTTCGACTTGGATATACTACAAAGGATTCAAAATATAAAATAATATACACTTGACCACGATCTTACCTGATAAGAGTGTAGTGGCGAAAAGATGATAAACAAAAATTCAATTTAAAAATTCATATAATTCTTATTTTTTAAACGGTTAAAAAACTGGCAGGAAAACACACAGCTATTATCCTAGGCTCTATAGTATTTTGGTAAGCAACGTAATCGAGCATGTCTTACATAATCTTAAATCCTTGACGTCAAACATCTGAAGAGCATAGCTAATTGTTACCGACAATAGCATAATATTCCTGTAACACACATTGTCTAAAAATTACCATCATAAACGTAACATAAAATATATTGTTTACTGAATATTACCTATTGTAGTTCGTGCGAGACACGCCGCTTGAATGTCTTACGTGACATTTCTCTTAATGGTTCAATCTTTATAAAATAATACTGTGTAATAAAATTGCAAGGAAGCTAGCAACATTAAGAATGTTTGATTATAAATTAGCTACTAGCAATTTAAGTATAAATCTATCTATACGTATATTAAAATTTTAGTGTCTGTTTGTCATATGAAAGAAAAATTCTAGTTATCAGCAACGCAAATACATCGTATATTTACGTTGCTAATAACGAAAATCGCATTTAAACATTTTTTTGTCTGTCTGTCTGTCCGCAAGACGCGTTTGTTCCGTGTAATCTCCGAGACGGGCTAATTTCGACCGGACTATCACTGAAGGGTAGCTGACATAGACGTGCATGTTATAGGTTACTTTTTTATTTCCGCGCAGTCTAAATGGCGTAACAGGTGGTCCAAATTTCGACAGCGGCGACAGCTCTTCTAAAATATAAAGCAGATGTGTTGTAGTACACTATGTAAGTCCTACATAATTTGCCGCTATTGTGTTTCTGTTTTATTTGCAACAAAGTATATTTCTACAATCAATAAAACGTAAACACAATAGCACTATCAACTTTTAAAACGTTTACTTATAGGACCGTTATATAGATAATTTTCGAATCATTCATGTTGGTAGATAGCAGTTGAAGCGTGAAAATCGTCCGTTAGTTCCGTTACCTGCCGCAGTGGGCCGGCACACTAGCGCCACTGGCGCACGTGATGCATGCGCCGGCGCAACTTAGACGCGCCGCCGCCGCGCGACAGCCTCCCGCGCATAAGTGACCCCAACCACCGCTGCGATCGTACGTAACGCGAGTGACAGTGGACACTTTTTGTTTATTTTTTAACAGTGTAACTTGAGTGTGGACGAAGTATTGAAAGGATTTCCCAGCAACATGTGTCTGAAGGTATTGTGTAGTGTTAATGGCACTTGGCTTTGAATTAGCAACGCTACTGTTAATTGTTTAGCTTATTAGCTGCAGTTAACGTGGGAAAAACATACATAGATTTTAGATAAGATTCTTTATGAAGGAAGGAAATGTTTTGGGTTGGTGATTGAATGTGTCCTTCTTTTTTTTTCTATTTTCATTATTACAATTCAAGCGATGTCTGATACGAAGGATTTCATAATTCGCTAACGATTTTGTTTCTTGTACAAGAAATGGCACATTTAATTATCAACTGGGACAACATAATATGTTGATATACAGTGTTAAATTGTTATTTAAATACTGCGGGGCTTAATTAATTTTTGTATTTCATATATCTGTATGTTGACTATTGAAAAATGTTTTCGCCCTTTAACCCTTTAACCAATCATAAACACAGATTACATTAACCATGCAATTTAACAGTAATTTATTAAAAGTCATGCTTATTTAAAAGATTGTACGAAAGCGTTAAAATTACGAACGAAAATTATTCTCAGGGCAACTATTCAATTGAAACATTAATTATCTGCATGTTACAGTTATGTGAGAGTTTTTTATCTTTTATATTTACGATCGTTTAGAAAGTCTCATCAATAATTTATAATAAATTTTTTGCGCGAAATATTGACATCCTTTATTGGCCCGTTGACAGAAAAGCCTGGTTTATATTCTTGTTGCATTTATCTTATCTGATAAATGATCGAAGACCAACACGGCTGTGATACTTCCTTAACAGGTCAAACTTTCATTTCAGCACCGGCTCTCGCAATAATGATATAGCGTTTTATTTTATTTATTCTCGACCTCTAAATGGTTACCAAAGGCAAAAAAAGTCAATCATCGCGGCAATCACGAGATTAATGTAAACAAGCGGCTTTTTTTATTTTCTTTTTTATCGATAACGTCCTTGTCAGTTCACTTAATGTTACATCTGAGTTAACTCATTCGGAAATAACTTTACTTGAAAGCTTCAACGGTTGAATAGAGATTGAATTATATTTCCATTTAAAGCGAAATATAACTATAGCCTAATATTATTTTTAAACTTTTTAATGCTTCAGAAATCGTTTCCTAAAGTTAACAATTAAAGACACAAAAAATTAAATATTTTCGATCGCAAAAAGTAACTTAAGGATATGACGCTATAATTTTTTTATATAGAATTTAACAATTATCTGTATTCAAAAACTAATTAGCACGTACCAAAACTTTTAACAGCTAATAATAAATCTTACAAGTAAATTAGGTTATACATAACACAAACTTACTCGCGATAATTATTCCACAAAGTTATCACGGTAACCACTTACATATTTATTACCGTGGGCGTGGTCACCGGGCCTAACTTAGCGTGTCACGTAGTCAAGGATTATTCAGAATGGAACATATGAACTACAGACTATGACCGGCATACACGGACTGTTTTATGCAGTCGGTACAAAAGACCTGACCATTTTTAACAACGACTGCAAATTGCATTTTAAGGCTAAAAACAAATGCGAGTCGAAATTTGAAATCAGGCAACACCGTATATGTAGGCCCTTACTTTCATTACAGTACGCAATCTTTATTACATGCCACAAAACGTGATCTGTATGACGATAGATGGTAATGTAATATCAAAGCTTATATGTAACTGGGCATAATATGAAACCCTTTTTACTCATAGAATGCGTACCAACCGTCTGCCGCATACAAATTGCCGGAGAAAGTGGATATCGGCTTCGATTTGCAGTTTAATTGATTTCGTGCTTAATTTAGTATTTTGCTATCGCAATGATTAAGATATCTATTTCATATCACTTTTAAAACTTTTTATAATTTTACAACTACTATGTTCGTTAAATCTTTTTCATAATATTAGTGACGAAGTTTTGTAAATTGTAGAATATATCTGGCAAAAAAACAAACTACCTTAACAAAGATTAAAAGTAACAATAGATTATATTGAAAAAGGTTTGCCCCTTAAAAAGTCTAAAAAACAAATGATACATTTTGTTTACTTGTGATAAAATTATCAATTGTAACAACCATAACGTAATATGTTTAAGTAAGGTGTAATCAGTTGCAATGTTCACACATTTTTATAATCTAGCAAACAAGTGACGTCATAGATCAAGAACAGCTAAGGCAAGGTTATGTTGAGCAAGTTTTTTTATCTAATTATTGAATTACCAACATGGAAACGTGACTGCTGCAGATTACCCAAAAAAAACTTATACGCAATTAATGAAGACATCTATTAAAATGTCGGTGATTGAATGATAGAAAAAGTCTTAGTTTATTTTTCAACCTTAAAGACTAATGGGTTTTTTATTGAAACAAACATAATTACCAAAGTTATCTGGAATTCTAATGTGGATGGTGACCGTCGAAATTAAATTACCTTATTTTGAATAATTATTAAAAAGTAAAGCGAACTAATCTTTAATTTTTCATGCCTAATTAAGATGATTTCTTGGACAGAAGTAATTAAGACGGAAGGACAATGTGCGATTTTATGAGTTTTTCTTGAGTAGTACTCTGGTAAGTCCATTTTTAGTATATTCAGTAATACTATTTACACCACTACTTTATTACTATTCCTCCTTTAAATATTTTAATGAAAAAACGAGAATATTCCACTTATAGATTGCAACTACAAATATCTGTATGCAAAACTGGACGTAAATTAGACAGCAGACTACACACGGCCGTTATCAAAAACATAATCGCGTACAATGGGTTCAAGCTGGAAACAATACCACGGGAACTACGGTCAACGAGTAGTCTGCCTTTATATCAAATTTGAAAATTAACTCTTAACACCATAACAATAGAGTTTACTTTCTTTTACAAACAAACCTTCCTAATTTGCAATTTCTCTCAGGCACATGATTATTTTGTCCATTATATCACAAGTATGATAATTTCATTTAAATATTAGGGACAGAAAATTCTATTTTACTTAAAACATACCATTTTTTTTTCTCTCAACATATGTTTCGCATCTACAATTAAAAAAAAAAATTAAACAAAACGACCGTGAGTATACTAAACATATTTCACTTTTTATCACTCTAAAGTAAACATATAAGAACTAAAATAAATTGATATTCGTGTCACATACATATAGGTTTTTACTTCAATTTATGTACGGTAAAAAAAACTAGCTAATTAATCGCAAGACTGATTGATCAAATAGATCGAACAATGTTTTGTAGAACTTTACCCATTTATCTACGCACCGTTACCGAGCTAACTACGATGCTTGGATTGTCTTGCTCGACATTACAATTTTAGCGTGCGTTCGCACGGGCAGACTTTGTACGCCGCGGTAAAGTTCAAGGTCAGCAGACTTTTTACGCCCACGAGATAGGTGTTCGTA
>NW_013524901.1:1984617-2005842 GCF_000836215.1 Papilio polytes
TATGAACAGCTTCATACAATCCCATACGTTCTATTTTGACACATAGTTACCGCCTAGCGTTTTCGCGTCCGTGCGAACGCTCGCTTACAAAACACCAGCAAGAAATAGAGAAACTAGATTTTCACAATAATCATTCAAAGTGGACTTTATCGGTGAATAATTAAAACTTTTATCTTTGAGGCTGTGACCCACATTACAACAGAAACCTCCAACCCCATTAGGCCCACACTTCATAGAAGAATTGAAACAAAAATAGAAGATCGTCATTGTATATAACTGACGTCGAAATTGACTTTCATTGTTAGGTCTAGCTCCAGTTCATTAATACCCAGGTGTCGGTCGAATCGCTAAATAATTGTTATGTTTGTTCTTTTTTAGTGTGTAATAAATATTGCCCCTTCCATCTCAAAGCTTAAACATAACCTATTTACGACAACAGGCCTCACTGACCTTGAAACATGAAGCCTATAATGATTGCCTATAAATAAAAAAAGGATCCGAACAATTTAATAACAAATGTTTTCTTGTCAAAGAAAATCCCGATAATGGCGTTATACGAACACGCGTAGGCCTTATGTTTTAACGCAAATCTTTTTTAACAATGTCGATTTCTCTCAACCTCTATCTCTTTTGATATGGAGATTTTAGAATACAAATGATAACGATATCATATCTCAAATATGATACGCATTTATGGAATAAAATAGAATAAGAAAAGACGTAGTCATAAACTGTGCATTTTCGTATCAAAATTTAGTAATACCATTAAATACTTTTAAACTTTGGAAAGACGTAATTAAATAGGATTTCGGAAAATATGGAAAAAGCTCTATTTAAACGATTGCTCTGCTGTAAAAACATTTTTTGCAATTTTCCTTTCAACTACCCAACGTGCACTTCCAGTATTACTTCGCTGTGAGCTAGAAAATTCAATTCTATTCTGTTATGTAATGTCCAGCAGTCTCGAATTATCATTCGATTTCGTACGATATTTACGCGACAACTTGAACTAAAAGAAAAAAATCATAATAAAAAAATAAATTTATATATAGATAGTAATAGTACTATACTATACTAATATCATGAAGAGAAAAAAAATATTTTTTGATTTTTGTATGTATTTAAATAACTCAATACTGGACCGATTTCCAAAAATGTTCCACCATTAAAAAAACCACGTTATCGCTGATTAACGTAGGCTATACTTTTTAATTTTACGTGGACAAAGTCGCTAGCAACAGTTAGGCTTGAAAATATTTATAATGTACTTTTAAAAGAAAATGAATAAACTCTGCATTGCAGGAAAATGTAAACAAAAAGGATACTTAAAGATATAAATATGTCTCTAGAGTATTAAAAGTATTTTAAAATGTAAAATACCTCTGACGGTTAATGCGAAACTTTTTTATAAAAACCTTGACGGACTTTAATACTGTGGCTGTAATTAAAAAGTGCCACTTGCTCACAGGTACGATGAGCGAAACATTTTAGGAGGCGTAGTAAATTTAATGTATATTAAAAATTATTTGAAAATTTTAAAACTGAATTAAATTTTCTTTCAATCCTGTCCCTACTTATGCTGGGTTGCTGAAGTGGCCATTTATTTTATCAATAAACGAAGTAAAACTCAACTTACGTAGTTTGGAAACGTATTTCATGAAGTTATCGACCCTAAAACATTAACGAATGGTTAAAATTGGCTAGAAAACCGGTCATTACTGTAACAAGCTTTAACCGTCACTCTGAACCCAAATGAAGAACTGCACCGTAGCCAATTTAACCACTGTGAGTGTGGCAGTAAGTCTGAATTATTTTTTTTTAATAAAATAATAAACAGTGTTATGAACACAAACGTGTTCAAAACATAGAGTTATAGATTTTACGAGTAGATATTTAATATTAAAGTTAGAGGCAAGATTGCATCAAGGTGTTACATAAGACGGGTTGTTGGAGTTTGCTCCCCATCTGTCGCGTTTCCGGATGCAAAGCAGCTCGTAGAATCCATATATTAAATATCTAGATTTTGCAACTACGGCCAATATTCTCAAAGAAGATTCTTCAATTTTTATTTATTACTAAAACTTTTTAAATAAATGCAATCATTCATCGCAATCGAACTCATCCTCTGATTAAAACATTTAATAAAGAATCGAAATTAAAAAAAAAATTACATACCCCTCTTCTTTCACGACGAATATATAACGGTAAAAAATGTATATTATAACAATATATTTATGTATATGGCTAAGAAATTGCATACGACATTTTAGGCGATGAGCAGTATTGAGTATTTTAACCGACGTCCCAAAAGAGAAGATCATCAATTCGTCTGATGTTTTTGTATTATTCAGTCCAGTGAATTGATAAAAGCTTCCATTGGAAAATGATTCGCGTTGAAACCCTCACTTTCCAGCTCAATGACTACTCGAATGTTTAGAATTCTACTTATCTATGAAGATAAAATTGAAATGATTCAACGCCACAATTAGATTAGAATGAAAAAAAAAAACATTTTTGCATAAAAACAGTTAAGTTTAATGACTAAATATTGTTACTTCATCCGTTTTGACGACAAAATAAACATTCGAGAAGGTTCGAAACATTTTGTTGTCCTAATATTTTATCTAGAGTAGAAAACGTTGCAAACATTACCAAGTACTTATTAAAACATAATATTTTCATTATCAAGTGGGTCAGCAGTTTCTTATTTAACATAAGAAAGTACGAGAAAATAATCTTTATGTACTAAACATAACAAAGTACAGCGTCCCGTTTCCTCGAGAGTAACAAAGATAAAACGGAATTATCATTAACATCGTAAAACTGACGTAAAACGGCGCATTTCTGCACAACAATATAAACGGGTAATTTGTCAAAATGGTACGTGTAGAGCCAACACTATTGAAGAAAAAGCGTAAATTTCTTGCTCAATAGAAAGCCACTTTGACATATACATTAAATTTATTAAAAATAGTATCTTTTTTACATTCATCCACTTGCCCTTATCCCTTTTTACATTGACAAGGTTATATTTTGTAAGTGGAGACGTAATTAAAAAAATAAATTTAAAACGACAAAGTGTTCAAATTTTATCGACTACTTAAAATTAGTTCATGCCGCAGATATTTTAAATTTTTATTAGCACTTGGAGAAACGTGACTATCGATTCCTTACAATTTTAAACATAACCTTGCTTGCATCACGCTTTCGCTAAGTGATGTACAAACACAAATTGCTCATAAAGAAATAATAGCATATTTGCAAGACTTCAAGAACTCAAAGTTACAAGTAATCTTAAAATATTGCATCAAAAACTGCCATTGAATGGTCTGAAATTCATACGGAATGAGAACATAAAAACACAACTTCTTTTATTCTTTAGCCTTTTGTATCGAAGTTTTAGAACCTGGTTTTATCAATAGTCAATCTAAACACTTCCTTACAATAAAACTTTTTATCAAATCGTACTTTTGTTAAAACTTGAAAAACCGCATTTACGAGGAAATAAAACGGCGAAAATCTATACAAAAGTAATCGTAGTGATCAGGGTATTGTCAGAAAATTCATAACCAAACAATTATAATACATCTCAAGGTCATCCAATGACATTGCTGAAGTAAATCGTGTCGTAGTCAATTACCATCTTCATTTGCAACGATGACTCAGTCCACCTAACATCATGTTAAAGCTATCAATATTCTCACGAGTCTTTTAATCTAACCTGCATAAACAGAGATAAGAAATATTATCTGGACTTAACATAGTCTAAACTATTAAAAATATTTTGTAATATAAGCTGCAAGCTTTCAAATAATTTCTTCCTTGATCGAATTTATTATTTTCAAACACAGGTCATACATACCTTTTAGTTACTATAATGCCCTTATTTCTTAACAATAACATTATCGTAAATGAAAAAATACAAACCTTGCATAATACTTAAGGCCAGCCTTCACAGCGCGGTGAGCTTGCGCGACAATCGAAATTCAATAAATAAACTCGTCGATCCGGTTAATTAAAATTTAACGGTACATGAGCATTTCGAATGATTTTTGATATTACAAAATACGTGAATCTATAATAAAAAAAATAGTAATATATGCAGGACTTTTTAAAGCTATACAAAGATACTTGGTTCTTATAACCTAAAAGATTTCCTAAAAGACGAATTTCAAAACACCCGAAAACTTTCCATACCATTATTAGTAGTGTCACTCAGATGTAATTTAATAGCAGTTAGCTTTTTTACTACTTTTTTTATCTTAAAAAAAGGTCACGAAATTTCACGGTTCACTTCTTTTGTTTCGATGTTTTGAATATCGTCAGGAAAAAAATGTTTCAATGTCAATTTTTTTAAAAAAGCCTAATCAATCCTCCGATTTTCGTAAAGAAGTTGATTTCCAGTCAACCAATAAATAGAGGATAACAATTTATATTTAGTATACGTAGGGTATAATAAAAAAGGAACATGAGGACATTTTCTATGTATGCAATTGTTATGGGAGTCAGTGACTGTTAAAGATGTAATAACGTAAACATAAAACCTTATTGAGGTTTAAAAAAAAACCATAACACACCCTGCCGGCAATACACATGAAATGGTGCTGTATTACGAAATATAAGGACATTTGCATACTTTTATATCGGTCCATAATCTTATGTCTACCCGCATTTTTGACGCAGCACTATTTAAATTGGGAATAAATTTCCGAAACGCGGTCACACTTTCACGCCTGCAAAATCGAACTAAACATCAATTTCTCGGCTATCGAATGTAATTAAAAAAATCGATTACGCATTAATAAAAGTAGATGATTAACTTCGGTTTTGTTATTAGTTGATGAACATTGAAAATATATTGGAACACGAAGATTGATAGTGTGTCTGTCACGTTGCGATTATGTCTCAAATATAGAAAGTCATGCTTACACCGTTCTATGCCTGCAATATCTTTCCTTTACAAATTTCTCGTAGATAGTAATTTACTTTCTGCTACTGGTGCATTATACGTGTGGTTTACTTAGTTTTAAATCAATAAAAATATAGGGGATTCATTTTATTTTTACATTTTTTTTTTTGAATCTTTTTGTACTTGAAAATTGTGATCGAAACACATAGTCTACCTTTCTATAACATATTATAAATAAGCAGTCAAAGGAATTAACTCATAATCACTTAAGTCACAGCATACCTAATTTAACGATTTAACGATTAATCAATATATTTAGCATAATCAACGAAATAACGTTTCAGTAACGCTTTTCCGTAATCAATTAACCTCTTATCGCATTCTGAGTAGCATTGTCACACTAACAATTACCACTAATTTTTATTAGCAATACCAACCACCACACCTGTACACATTTGTATTTCGTAATTAAAACATGTTACGAACATGTAAACTATTGCATAAAACACGATCTCTTTGCGATGTCGAAAGTCGAGAAATAACTATATCATTACCGTGGAGTTATGCCATCGGTAGCGGCTGTTAATTATTTCTAATCCACCCGCGTTAATATTAAAAGCCACTTTGAAACGAGACACTTACACCAGTTTCACACGAGGGTATAATGTAGAGCAATAGAAAATGCGGTACAATTACTGTTTGAACACTACAGTCTATCTCAGTTTACGTGTACTGCATTGTTTACATGTTTTCTGCCTTCGTGTAAAACCATAGGCCGAGAAGGAAGCAATTAATGCTAGTACGTAATGTTAACGGTTTGAGGATGAATTTCATTAAGCCATATTTTAATATAATGTTTGTAAGATACGGGATTCTTACCACGATTAGGTTGTTTTAGCTCCTGATATTTCGGCACAGTTGCATCTGCCATGTTCACGGGATGACTGAAGTGATTTTTTTCACACTACCACATCACATATCATATTTCATATCATCATATTTTAATATTATTTTTTAAGTTCTGCTTGTTTAAAAAAATACTTGAATGGCGTTATAATTCCTAATCTATCCAGTGACTGAAACCTGTTGGATTTTCTCTAAGCTACGTGTTCGTAAATTTAAGTGACAGTCTACAAAGTTTTGTTTTAAAGTACAAAGACATAAATATAGTTACTTAACTTTATAAGTAGTTTTCTCACGGGCGGCAACTCTAAGTTACTTTATTGCTTCTTAAAACCAGCTCTGTAAGAACTTACTCTAACAGAAATACTAGAAGCTTATTTTAAATGAACAAACTTCTAATTTCATGTTATTTTAATACAGTATTGCTACAGTTTAAAAGAAAACAGTAACTTTTACTATTATTTTGATATTTTTAAGTTTATTAACTGTGTAGTAGCAACAATAGTAATTGTTCACCAAGAAATCTCTAAAACAACAATTTTATAATAATTTGTTATTGTCGGAGGGTCATAAGAATGAGATAAATTTATGCAGAAAATTGAATTTTCGATATTGCATTCCTTAACTTGTAATACTTGTCTGTACGGTATTCTCTCAAAGTTAGCGAAGCAATATCGCTACAAGCAGCAGCGGTTTTCATTAACTGTATTGAAATGTTAGACATCTGGCTTTATGACAACTTTCTGCACAGTTGGACGACAATGTGAAATGACAATTGCACGATACGCGGCAAACATCTTGGCACATTCTGCTAGCTCGAAACTCGATAGCGCCAGATTGTTGCTATGATATACATTTGTATATTTATCTTTGATACTTTACAAAATACTTTCGTTATAACATGCTCGTGTACTACTCTATCATACAAGGTATCTACTCATTACAAATTCTTGATGGCCACTTAAAGGCTCCGGATAGTATAGTTAGTATCCAGTCCACATTGATAGTAAAATTACATTTCCTATTAATGTAATACTCGTATTGTAGTAGCTTAGTATTTTTGTTTGTCCAAAGTGATTCGTAGCAGACAAACAATAAACAAATCGATTCAAATTCAGTTTTTACAGACTTACTTTCTGTTGTGATATAGAGTTCATTGTACTTTTGATAGTGGATATTCTTTAAAAATCATTCAATCTTGGCAAAATGACAAATCAAATATAGCTACACTCAATTGAGAAATAGTAACAATTGAATGTTAAATTCCGACATGGAAAAATTAAATCAAAAGTGAAAACTAAATTGAAGTCTGAAAATGATAAAAGGTAACTTTATTCCAGAGTTCTTCAGCAAGCGATTTCTCTAGCGAATGTCAATAGATTTGCCGATGCTATAAAATCTCGTCTCGTTAAAAATAAATTGTTCAGCTCGCTTCTGGAACCAATACAACGGAAAATTTGCGCATTAAAATCGACAAATCGTTATAAAATCAGTAACGTTAAATGTTTATTAAAATAGAAACATCTGTAATTAACTTACTTTCGTAAACTAGTACGTTAAGGTAAAATACTGCTCAAAATACGCTCACGATAAGAATTAATAAACAAACAATTTAAAAACCGTGTAACGATATAGTACATTTCACAAATAAATGAAACGATGATATAGTAGTATATTTAATATCCTATTATTTTTTTTAATATCGGATAATTATCCAACTGGCCACGCTATAGACTTATAAAACGAGTAGATTGTACATAACAATTAAATCTTTGATAACAGGCTTGGAAATGCAAGTCGAAGGTTGCACGGCATATACTTACATACATTTATAATTGAATAGCACGCTGAGATCGCAACTGGGGTGTCAAGGCCGGAAGAAAGCGGTCGCCGCGGATATGGTCGTGAAAGAATAATCACTTCCCAACACGCGCGGTCACGCACGCTTTACTAAGACGTTTACGCGAAATTGTATCTCACTCAGATATTAAAGACTAATAATCTGATTAATTAAACTGCTTCGAACACTACAACAGTTGTTAGCATTTTTTCTGAGAATTTAAAATTGCAATATTTTTTTAACATGTATATTGTAGAGGCAAATTAAATCTTTGATTAAATTAAAAAAATACTCTGTACAGTTTTCAACCGATATCGAAACAGCAATTCGATCAAACTCGTTTTATACAATGAACAAACTCAATTAATTTCAATTCTAACGATTCCAGTTCAAACAGAAGGCAAGAAAATTAAAGTCTTCATTATTGCGTGAGCCTTCCAATAAAGACATTTAGAACAAAAAACGCAATTAAACTTCAAATGAAATTTCATTTGTCTCTGCCAAGAGTTTTATTATCATATTTAAGAAGTGCACTTTTTATAACTTTGGATGCTTACATAATAATTCGCACCGAAGAAAACGTAACCAAAAATATTATTGAAATAAAGCGGCTTTTTATTAACGCTTTCGTCTAGTCTAGACTTTTGCTATATTCTTTTACATGGATTTCAACACTTCTGATTTTGTTTTCGTTCATAAAATATTAAATCGGTTGAAATTAATGTGCGTCGACCTATGTATATCCAGTTTTTTTACATTTGTCACTTATAATTATCAAATTCTATAGTTAATTCTATCACATTTTTGGTTATACACGGAATTTAAACACGAATTAAAACTAATTGATTTTGAAATTAACATTCATTAGAAGCTAAGCAATGTAACGGAAGAGTAAAATTTGTATCTCGTTAAAAACATCTCTCATACATATACCGTAATGAACATGAAAAAATTATTAAATAACACACATAAAATCTAACCACACACGACGTTGATTGTTCAAATTGTTTACAAAACACACGTTTATATTTCTCAAAATATCAGATGTTACGACATTCTATATTTAACGATGACTACAGTTGATCTCTAAATAGGAGCCAAAAAACTAGTTATTAGAAAGAAAAGTGAACAAGAAAATTGCGCTTAATGACATTAAACTATCAAATACTAGTATTTTTTTTATTTTAACTCGTACTCGTGTTACTTAGTTATAAAACAGATTAACATTGATAAAAGAATTTTTGTCATCGGCCAAATAGTTTTAATGTTATTTCAATACATACAAAAATCTTTCTACTTAATAATATTAGTACAGATAATCAAAGGTGATGAATGTAAATATCTTTGATACTCCATCATTGAGAGGAATTATTGAATCTGCATAGTGTATAGTACAATTAGAGAAAAAGATTTATGAACTAGTTAAAGATTTATTATACTTTGGCCGAGGATACTCACATACATTACAATGAACATCATTGATGTATTATTTCAATTACACTACATGTTATAAATCTTTTCATACTCTGTGAAGTACATTAAGAATTGGCAGCTGTTACACTGAGTATTTTGAGTTGGTGAATAATAGTAGACGTAATAAAGATAAAATGAGAAAGAACTGAAGATAGATTATGATTTACTAGTTTTTACCCGCGACGCCGTCCGCGTGAAATAATAAAAAAAAACAAAACATATAAGCCTATGTTTTCTTTCAAACTACGCTCTACATCTGAGCCAAATTTCATTGAGATCCGTTCAGCTGTTTAGGTTACAAACTCTCTAACAAACATCCATCCGTCCATCTAAACTTTCGCATTTATGTAATAGTAAGATGTACATATAAGACAAATAAAAAGATGAAAAGACCTACCGAAGGGATGGAGACGATTAGCGCGCGATAAAGAGACGTGGAAGAAACTAGGGGAGGCCTATGTCGAAGGACAACCTGACACGCAACTGGGTGTTGGAAAATGAAAATGTATATATATAAGTCATTAAAAAAAGATATATTTAACTTTAACTATTTATACTCTTTTTAATAAGTTGTAAATATTGTAAAATGTCAGCGAATAAAGGCTTTATCTATCTATCTAAGATGTATACAATATTAAAAACAAAAAAGGTTACAATGAAACTAAAGTAACTCTACTGAGTAAACATAACTAAAAGAATTCGTATAATTAACCCCGCCTAAAAACGACAAATCATTTGCTCGCATTGAACTAAACGGACCGTCAAAAGCTTTCAAACGGGTCACGAAAACTTCAGTCACGAAAAGTGTTTGAAATGCTTCAACTTAATTGTATAAATTTATGAATTAATTAATATAAAAAGTATAAGCCGATAACAACGAATATTTACATAAATAACTAATATTTGAAATCTCATAAAAATATATGTTCTTGACGAGCATTAGATAAGTAAATGGATTGCTCTTGTCGGACTTAAATAAGTAAAATACTCCTGTTTAAATTATTACCCTAAAAGTCTTAACTGGTATTAAGTTTTATAGGTGTGTCTGGCTTTGGTTATTTCAATTAATCTTAGTTTTAATAAAATAAAACGTATACTCCAACACGAAAACTGATGGATATCGCATATTACCGTCTGGAATGCGTCCTGGTTTTAGGTTGCACAGACATGCACTTACCATTGTTAAATAATGCATGCAATGAGAACAATATGATACATTGGAATTGAAATGACATCGCTCGTGTAACACGAACTTATAAATGTTTCATCGTAGTAAGCAAAATTCGATGTTTTGTTTTGTTTTATTTTGTTAACAGGTAATAAATAAAATTAATATAAAAACATTACATTATTCGAAATCTTATTTTCCTCTATACAAAATCTTGTAAAGCACAATTTGTTACATAGTGAAAACGATATCTCCAACAAAAGCAAGCGGAATGGATATTACTTAGAGAAACACTTAATAATAGTTGTTAAGAACTAGACGCTGAAACGTATCATTCATAACTTTGTGTACGTGAAAGTTTCCAACGCTATGAAAAGCCTTATATTTGTATGTATACGGGCCTTGTATAAAGTTTTCTTCATCTGACAGTTTTCTGTGCATGAATTATAACAGACTTGGACACACGAAAGGATAAGATACGAAATGAGTATATTAGAGGAAGCCCCTGTGGTAGAGAACTTAAATCAAAGGTTGGCATGGTATGGGCATGGGCAGGGATGAATCGCATGTTACAAGGATAACGTTAGTTAGAAGTGTGGTACACCGGGACAGGTAAACCTAGAAAGAGATGAATGCATTGCGTGAAATTTGACATGATCCAAAAGGGAGTGATGACTGGATGACGTATGATAGAGTTATCTGGGCGACAAAAACCTGTTGCACCGATCGTAAGGGAGTAGGATAAGGAGGAAGATGATAATGATTTGTAATGTTTTTTTAAAACAATTACTGTTTATTCTATGTTAACTACCTCACAAAATTTTATCGGTATTACGGGTGCAGACAATTTTCTTATGTTTAGTTTACATTAAGGTAAAGTTGGACGTTTTTCTAAAGACAATAGCTAAGCCATTCCTACATAAGTGTCAAAAGACTATACAATAATAAAATTAGTTATTTAACAACCTATTGAAATAAGAAACAAATGATAATTTATCATAGGTAAAGCAATTGAACGTGTTCTGAGCGGTGAAATCCTTCAAAAACAATTTAGCCAATAAACTGGTGAGAGAATTTGCACACGTACTTGTGAATCGTATTAGTTCGTTTATAAAGTCGCATGCAGAGAATATTTAGATTTCTGAATGTTACAATTGGTAGCATAAACGTCTAAAATTAAGCGTAATATTTTTTCATTAACTGAAAATTCGTTCACATGGCTTTAACAAAATATCTTGCCTTAAAATAAATGTTGGTAGTATCGTTTTTATATTAGAAAGTAACCATGATATAAAATGTTAAATTAAAAATAAAATCATAGATTCAATACTTGCTAGTATTTGCTTATACTTTTAATGCAATAACGTTACATTCTGTTATTAGACATATAAGATTGCTTTGGCATTATATTTCATTCCACTAAAGTCTCCTCCAGTCTCGCAATAAACTTTGTTCTCGTGTCTCATAAGGCAAAACTCGCAAACATTTATTTAATTTCTTTCAGAACTGCGAAGGGAATGTAAGCGCAGATGCCATATTGGTTTATATGACATCTGGATTTATATCTCAATTATTTTACAAATGTGTTTTCCTCTTTGTCTCTTCCTTTTTATAATTTTTTTTTTTTAACATAATATTTGAAATACAACAGATGTTTATATAGGTAGTAATAATTATGTAATAAGTAGACATTTATGTTATAATTTGCATACTTAAGGGACCGCATATGGTTTGAACAAATTATACGAATGTCAAACAAAATTAATGATTGATTAATGTGATAATTATGTTACTTGCAAAGTTGTAGGATTTTAATATCTTTTAAATTGAAGTAGTAAATTAAAAGCAATTAATATTTGGAGCAGGTAGAGCATTTACAAGTGCCTACTTCAACTAGGATGATTAGAATCGAGCAACGGCAAAATTAAATTCAAAATCAAATTAATTCATCAGAGACGGCCGTACCACTTATCACGCTCTTGAACTCTGAAATTATGCTGATTAACTCTTCGTCTACAATTTTATTTAGCTGCAATTAAATTTCAGACTCCGAAATATTTCAGCTCTTTTTCTTTAAAAAAAAGTAATTTTATATTAAAATATTCAATTAAAATTTTTGTTTTTAAAATCAGCTTACTTTAATGTATACAGATACAGATATACTGAATAGACTTTCATGCTTTCAACAGAATTTTAAGAAAGATTTAAAAACTTTACCAATAATTGGGTCAAAATAACAACATACAGAGCGAATTAAGGGTAATGGCTTCAAATTATACGCTTTTTGACGTATAATGTATCTTATGAATCACCATCATAAAAATTACCATAACAGATATGCAAAATACAGATGGAAATATTAAATATTTATTTTCCACCCCCGGTGTTGAAAGACCCAACGCCAAATTACCTTCAACTACTTTAGAAATCACTTACTTTACGAGATAATAGACAGACTCTACTTATCGAATTAAGAGTCTAAACAAGAATTAGGACGGGAATACCGTAGCTGACACAATAGCCTGTAAGCTAGTGGAACGTACATGCTACAGGCATATGAAAACGCTAACTGCCATGCCAGTGTATAGTATGCAAGTAGCTATCACCATATTTGATTTTGTTTGGGGGTACGTTGCGTAACAACGTCTCATGAAAGCTTAGCGAAAATATGATTTTTTTCGTATGAAACTGGCATTTTAATATTTAAATAACAATAAAATGTATCCTTGTGTGTAAATGTACCTTACATTTAGGCACATATGGCAACAATTCCAGAAGTGCAGTAATGTATTTACAAAATTAGGGATTTCCTTATTCGAGGAAAAATCTTGAAAAAAGCCTGCGTAGCTGGCAACCAAATCGGGAACCATGAATATTTATAAACCTTACGACCGCTGCGTCTTTGTGGGAGCAACCCTTTTACAGCATACCTCATTCGTGAAAAAACTTTATCGCCTTTCTGCGTAATTCTTTAACAACAAAAGACAAATAATACCGTACAAAGGAGACTATTTTTTAAGAAGTCAGTATTAAAACATTAACAATGTAAACATTACAACTAAATATTCAATAATTAACATCTTATTTCAGTTCTGGATTAAAAGTCGTTTCTCGATTTCAGTCCTACAGCATAGGTTGACAAATAAATCAATACAAAATCTATTTATATGCAGTCAATACATTTTAAAACACATTTATGAATAAATAATTGTTTGTTCGTCGCGCCATGGGTGAGGTACCCTGCGAAACTAACAACTGATTCTTCGCTTTCCCAAGTATTTTAAAGTTTTACGGCTGGATCTGAACCCAACGGCTCTCTGGTGTCAATAGACTCAGTACACTATATCGATTACAGCTGGCTTTATATTTTGCTGGCTAGACTGTTTCGTTATTTATATTTGTGGCGTGAAAAGTCATTCCGTCTCAACATTGCGACTGCTCCATTTTGGCATCATTTCAAACGATCGTTGCAGATGTCTGGCTTTTAAAACTACTTAAAAATTTACAAGAAATGACGTTAACTGGCTTTAACGAAGTCTATAAAGTTATTTGAATACCAATGCCATTTTATTAAAATAAACAAAAAAATACTGGCTATAACAAAATTAGAAGTTTATTTTTGAGTAAAAAAGAAACAAGTTTTTCGTGATGTTAGTCGTCGCTAATTTGATTCTGGCGAATCGCCAGCTTTGTCGCTGATTACGTCGCTTTACATTGAAATGACGTTGACTACGGAATCTATGATCACCTTACGGTATATTCTACAGTTTGTTTAGAGTTTAGGCTAAAATGTACACTCCCAAAACATAGAATCATGACTAAGGTTCCTCTATCAATACCAAAGATATATCTCGTGTAAACAGTGTAATCTTATATCTAGTTGGCCTGTCTGCGGAACGTTTTATCTAATCTATGATGTTTTTATTTTCCAGGCACTCGGTGGACTCGGTCGCGTCGTATTCTAGCCAGAATCACGTAGACCGTATAAGGACTCAGAATTTCTCAGCGGCTTCTTGTCAAGACGACGCAGACTTTGGGTCGATCAAGACCAGTCTGTTCAGGCGTTCGACGTCTAATTTGGATTACCCTATTAAACGACCCGACAGCGTCACTTCCAATACAAGCTCCACAAGAAGCCGCCTTCGAGATCTCGTCGAAAGGAAATCGAGTTCAGAGGAGCATAAGCCCGCGGCAAACACCGTCGCCGATATACAGTACTTTGAGAACCCTACGGAAACGTTAGAGTTCGACAATCCGAGGAACTCTCTCGACTCCAGAAACAGCCAAAAAGAACGCCCTAAAAAGAAAAAGCAATCAAAGAACAAGGAGAAAAACAAGGATTATTGTGAGATTAAAAATAAAAAACACGAAAAATATCAAAGCAAGCTAGCGGAATACTACAAACTACCAATTCAATTACCCCAAGACGAATTCTATCAACATTTAACAAGATCACGAGCGTCGGAAGAACTCCTGCAGAAACGTTTCTCGAACTCTGATACAGAATTCAATGGAAGTTACGGCAGATTGTGCAAGCATAAAGAAATCGAAGGCTCCAATTTAAGGCGAAGTCGAAGCTTGGCTGTAATACGAGAGGAAACTTTTACGGATCTTCAAATACAGAATCACGCTAAAAATAAAAGGTCACAACTAATACCACGCGCTCGTTTGTTCGATAAACCTTGCTTTAAAGACAGGTAACTATTTATATACACTCACTTTATTAGCGTTTACTTACATTAGTGGGAATTTAAAAAAAATAACTGAATAAATAGGCATTTTACCAGAATATCTTTTCTTTTATGATTAATATTTTTTGCTTAATTTCGATTTTATTTCTTATTGTGTAAATATTAGATACTAAAAAACATTAAAAGTACGGTATAAAATATTATCGTGTTTGTAATTCAGTGAAAATTTTATTAGTTAATATTTTCTTACTCTTTCCAGGTTACCTGGTCGTGCAAAATATCAAACAAAGGAGGAAGTTTTAGAAGGCATTTACATAGACAGCACTGCTTCTTGTTTCGGCGACATAAACAGATCGAAAGTAGACGATATTCAAGACGAAAAAGTCCAAGAAGGATCAGTAAAAGAAGACGCTGTATCGCAGAACGAAAGTCGACGATCGCAGTCTATTGGTGGCAGTTGGCCAAATTTAATCGAAGAATCCAAACAAACTAATCTTTCCGAAGATAGTATCGGGCACTCGCGAAACCCAAGTGAGATAGATAGCTTAGATTCAAACTACGTCCGAAAACACTACAACTTTGAAGAGCATCTAAGAAGTTACAAAGAAAATTCGGATACTGAACACTCCATTACTTCAGTAAATATTAACAATAAAGAAGCCTACATTGCTAGCAAAGATCGCGACAGTGAAAGCATAGAAGAAGCAAGGTCGAAGAATAAATCTCCATTTCATAGTGGGGAAAACATTTTAAGGCGGAGCGAAATATGCGTAGATAACTCATTGTTGATACTTGAGAAAGACGACTCGTACGACGAAATTTCGATCAGAAGTAATAAAAGCGCATTACAAGATATTTATGAAGTAGCTGTAAATGATACTAGGGATTTAAAAGATAAAGAAATTGACACACAATCAGTTATATCAGAGAACGACGGAACAATCTCCAGTCCACCTGATAGTATAACATCGTATATATCCATTTCCATAGCATCATCAACTGATAAGTCTCAAAAATTAGAGCACTTAGCCAATTCCTTAGCTGAAAAAATAGATGAATATTGTGACACACATTTCAAAGAAGACAACTCAGTAAATTCTCACAATATTAATACAAGTCATCAAAGAAACCCAGATCCAGACCCCATTTACACAAAAGTTCAGAAAAAGACATTTGCTGACATAAAGAAAGATTTACTCAAAGAGAAAGAAGATAAAAGTCCAAGTAACGAAATATACATAAACAACACATACATAGAAAATAAAAATAAGAAAAACAATTGTACATCTATCAGGAATATAACTACGGAACCATTTGTAACCACACTAATAGAAAATCAATATTATTCCTTGCCTGATATTAATATAAGTAAGTGTTTAAGAAAATCTGAACGAATTGACGCTCAATTGAGAGAAGAAGACAAAGAAGACATACCTTGTGAAAACACTTATGAAATAGCTCATACCAATTTTAAAGAAATATTAGCTGCAAAGAGCACTGAACAATACGGTCATTTAAATAGATCCTACAATCAATCTCCTCAACTTGCAACAAGTACAACAATATACGTACCGGAATATGAGCAAACAAATACAATTAACAGCTTCGCAAAACTAGATGATGATTTAAAATCTATAATAACAATAGAAAGTTCTAACGTTGACGATCAAGAAGAAAATTACTTCAATTCAGATGTTCATCATCAAAACGAAAGAGAAATCAATGAAATAGAAGGGACAATAAGAAATAATAAAATTATTACTAAAGCAGAAAGTTTAAAGCTCTCAGGCTCGGTATTACGACCTGACATAAAAATATCGAAATCCTTGTCAAACGATAACATCAATAAGTCTGTATTAGAGAAAAACAAGAAGACCAATATAAGAAAACATTATTCGTTACGGCAGAGAGATCCTTCTAGTGATAATATCCGAATTCCGAGTCCAGACACTGTAGAGAAAACATTACAGAACTGTATTGAAACCGAAAAAGTCAAACCGAAAACTCTTGAAGAAGCTAAAACTAATTCTCTTTTATCGCGAGTGCAATCATTTAAGACTTCGGCACAATCGAATATTACTATATTGCCACTTAGTGGTCATCAAACTATAGTCATTGATCCTCCAGTAACAATAAGTGTACCAGATCTTACGCAAACGAATACTACAGCTCACACAACTGAAATTTTGCCAAATAAGCCACAAAACGAAAGTATAAAAGATAAAGTAGACGAAATACAGCATAATTCGTTAGGATCTATTGACACGTCGAATTTCTACATTCCAAAAGATCCATTTATTACTATAAAACTAAACAAAGTTGTAAAACAAACAATTCCTAAACTCACGAAAGAAATACCACATCAAACTGTCATAGAGCAAGTTAAAATCGATAAACCTCCTAGTAAATTGATAATCAAAGACAGTAATAATAGTGCATTTACATCAACCTATACTAAAGCTACAAATAAAATGACACGACCTCAAGTAATACGAGTGGTTGATTCAAAAAACAAAGTTTTATCATCTAACAATAATACTGAAAGTAGCAATTGTGAAATAGGTAACACGAGTGATAAAGCTAACAGTAATGAGAAACCGGAACAGAAAGATGTCCGCTTCGAAAGTAGGAATGACTATAAAAATGAGTTTACAGTCAAAGAAAAATTACATAATGCTATAAAAACAGATCTCGAATACCAGGAAAAAATAAATTCCGTTAAAAGTTATTGGTCAAAAATGATAGAAAAACCGACTGAAAATCAATTAAAACCTGAGGTAACGGAAAATGAAAAAAGTGTGGTAGAAAATAATGTACCGACAAAAATCGAAGTACCGGAACCAGAAAAAGATGATTCTAAATATGTGCCAGAGATATCTGTAGGAAGCATAATAAAATCTTTAGAAAGTGTCAAAATTGTTGACAGTATTAAAAAAATAAGTCAAACAAAATTACAATTATGGAAAGAGGAAACAGAAAAGGTCAAAAGTGATTCTGAAATAGAAGAACCGACTATCCAGAAAATAAAACAAGAGTGCGAAGGAACTATTTACGACAGACCTAAACCGATTCAAATTACGAAAGAAGGACAAGACATTAGTCGGGACACACCTGAAATCGAAATAGTGGAATTAAGTAATGAAGACGACCAAAACCAAAAAACTCAAGCCACCATTATAAAAGCAAAAGGTTACGAGAAAGGATGCGACGAATTTGATCATGTCCGATATAAAGTAATGAAGTCTGAACTATTTAAAAATAGTATGATTGCTAATTACCGAAAAGAAGCACAATTCGACGGATTGTTGCAATATTTACAAGATTATAGCTTCCAAGAATTATTAGTAAATAACAACATCGTAATTATAGAACCAGTTAGAACAAAGGTGGAACCTACTCCTAAGAAAAACAATAACTTGGACCCTTGTAAAATACCCTCATCACTCTTGAAGAAAAATGAAAACTCAGGACAGATAGATAAATCAAAAAATGCAATTAAGCGTCATTTCTTTTATCATCCCATAAGGGTAAATAAAGAAATAATAGAAGAAGAACTTCCTAACCCAGATACAGTAAAGAAAGTACGGAATTTATTTGAAGATACTTTAAAGATGAAATCACCGGTAAGTCAAGATCCACCGCTTGTTAATGAAAACAGTAGACTAACAAGACGGGCAACTTCATACAGAAATTTAAGCGAAGAAAATAAAACAAGTAAGACTGGTGGAAGAAAGAAAGTAACACGACAATTAACAATTGATACTAACTTTGGAAACAAAAAATGGGACAACGCGAGTCTTTCAAGTGGTGTCTCAAGCGGTGATTTAAGTTCTAATAACGAATACGAAGCAGACAGTCCCTATTCTACAAAGAATCTAAAAGATACCGTATATAGCTCCAGTGATGAATATCTTTGCGATTCTATGAGTCAAGATTTTTGTTGCGAAAGTCAATACGTAAGCCCTGACATTCTAAAAAAAATTAGAGACTGTGGAACATCTATTACCTATTATGGAGGGAAAGTTTTAAATTCTAAAACAGGATCATCTGTTAGTCCTATGACCAGAGCTATAATGGATGAAATAAAAAGTTTGCAGAAAAACTGCAGCAGGGATTGTTACTCTTGTCAAACTAAGTGCAAAGGTGAAAAATGTTCATGTCTCGTGGCTGATAGACACGTACAGATGGGAACTGATAAGCAAAACTTGAATATTACAGAAGAAAAAATAAATCAAGACAGTTATGAAAAAGCCATGCGTTCTGAAGGATTTCCGGGTTTTAAATTTAAACTCGTTAAATCGAACAGTTGCAGCAGTCGTTTGGAACTAACGGGGACCGATGAAAGTCAAAACCCTAGACTAAAGTACAGAAAACAGAGATCTACAGAAGATCCCCCATTAGTTCACGAAGAAGACAATTCAGTTAAGAACAAAATTTGTCGTTTAGAAAGTTACAATAAAGGAATCGTTAAAACGCCATTCGAAAATAATAACAACGAAGATAAGAAAATAAACTTAAACTTAAGGCCACAAGTAAGTAAAGTCAGTGAAGAGAAAGAAGAAATCTCAATGCGTTCGCCGTCATACAACGAAAATTCCAAAACCGATACAGAACAAGAAGCTGAAAACCAAAAAAATCTGGTACAATCTGACAAACAGAATATAAACGATGCACATAGTTTCGAAAAGAAATTCTATTACCTTAACGAAAATTTAGACCACAGGAATGTACCAACAGGGAAATTTGGCGAAATGGTGTTCGAAGAATTTGAAGTTTTAGAATCATGCTATGATAGTTTAAATAGCAATAAGTCTTTAAAGTAATTTAATATAATTTTGTTAAATCTGTTGCAAATATTAAATGTGATCTGTAATCAAAGAACGCTATTAAATTATTGCTTGTAAATTTAACCATGGTCTTATAAGTATTTAGCTTATTCATGTATGTTATTAGGATATCAAATATACTGGGCAGCAATCGAACAATGTCCTATAATGCAATGTAGTTTGGTGATGGTTTCTTTAGTGTTTTTAATAAATGAATAGTTACTTATGCTGTATTTCATTGTCATAACTAAAGTAACCTTACCCTCAGATTTTTCTGGTTCCAATTTTGTAGGAGCATTTTTAGATCCGTGGACACATGCGCTTGTGAAGATAGAACGCCGTGTGGGTCGCCAGCGCCGGCACCACGACTCCTGTGAACAAAATTATATAAATTAAAAACATGTAATGCTTTTGTAGGTTGTTTTTATTTAATTTTCTTCAAATTACAATATAAAATCGAACCCTGCCAGGCTTCTTTCGCTAACTGAATATTAAACTTTAGCGTGTTATATTGTAGGTGTAATAAAGGTGCAACGAAGTTATTTGAATCGAAATTTGAAGACATTTTATGAATGAAAATTTATCAATTAATCATGATTGTATCAGGAACCAATTATTATTTATCACTTATGTTACATAATAATCGCATCAGCGATAAGATTAACGTTACGTGAGTACTATTACAGTCTCTAAGACGTGGGATGAATGCCTTTCAAGCATGGAAAAATAAAGCTGTGATCACACTAAGGCTGCTATATAAATTTTTTTTTTTAGTTTTTTATTGGTATGTAGTTTTTTTATTTTAATTAACAAGAACTTTCCTTAAAAGGTTAGGTATACAAATGTAGGAAAAAACACGTTTTAAACGAAAATAAAACATATCATAGGAGAAGCTTAATCAAGAATTTTTTCCTTGTAAAGAACACAAGCTTCATTGGCTGAATCATGAATTGGCAAATTGCAAAAATACTTAGTACATGAGTAACTCAAGTTTCGTTTATGCTAGTGTGCCCACATCTTTATCTGTTATTTGGACTATGCAATATTGAAAACCAATCAATAATAATGTCCTCTAACTAAAACAATACAATGTGATTTGAATATTAAAACAAAGTTAGAATTAGAATCCTATATATATTCAATTCATGTATATTTGTTTGTTTAGATTATCAATTGTAAGAGAAAGTAACTATGATAATATATGGAAACAATATATGCTTCTTATTTAGAGAAAAACAAACAAGAAGACAGAAGCCTATGTCTTTTTGCTACATACATGTTTTTAAAATTCAATTTCTTTGAAGTATGGAACAGTATCGAACTACTAATTATCAAATAGTGTGATGAAATAATAGCTAATCACCTTAATTACAACTCAACATGTTTGCTAAATACCAAATATTCTTATATGTACT
>NW_013524901.1:2005980-2063501 GCF_000836215.1 Papilio polytes
ATTTTGCTAATATAGAAAAGGACAAATAAACAAGATGAGATTACAATCTTTAATAGTTTTTAAATTAGAGAGTTAAATGGAAGGTACTTTGTTTTCTTCTTAGCTATTTTACTCCAAGACCGATTTCTCTACTAAACAAGAAGTTCAAAGGATACTTAGTAGTGGATGTTCAGCCATTTATGACCAGATAAATAATAAAATAACCATTTTTATTACATGTATGACATCTTACTTGATATTATAATTGCGAAAATTTTATATGGATGGATGTTGGTTAGAGTTTGTAGGCTAAACTGTTGAACACATTTCGATCAAATTTGGCATAAATGTAGAGGATAGTCTGGAAGAACACACCGGCTACTTGCATCTGACTTTTTTCATTATATGCGGACGAAGTCGCGGCCGAAAGCTACTAAATGAACATAATCTTCATAGACACTCCCTTCTGGGTTAAGCTAGTAATGGGAAATAAGAAATCCAAATATGAAGGAATAAATGTCCAAAACTAGAAGCATGTAGTTTCATAGTTTACTTAATTTTTAAAATAATCATATCAAATGAATAATTTATTTTTTAGTTTATAATTAAAACCCAATAAATATATTTAACTGATACAAAATTTTTGGAATACCGGAAATAACATAAAATACTTTGAAATCACATGATTACTAACTTAACACTTTAAAGCAGTCAAAAAAAATGACAATCAAGAAAGTTTTCGTATTTAGCAACTTTGAAAGAGGCTCTTATCGGCTTTCTATTTGAATTACTGTACTTTTTGAAGCCTGCCGTTATCTATAACTGAACAAAATTAACTTTTATTCCTAAAGACAGTCCCTTAAATATAAACATTCTTCTTAAATAGAATCAAAATTAAAGAAAAATAAAAAACAAAAAATTAGTGACATTTGACAGCTACTTTAAAAATAAATATCTTTATCTATACACACGTGCCTACAAAAATTGTGCCGAAATGACAAAAATCTATGAAACAATACGATATTTATATATAATACATCAAAAAAAATTAAATACTTACTCTGCTATTAGACAAATCCCTAAATATTGATGATAAACACAAACCACGATTTATTTCTAATTTCGCTAAGAGTCGGCATCTAGAAACACACACCGTCGACGCCATCTTTACACTACTTGTGTACACCCTTCGCAGAGCAATGACTACTACGGTATGTATATGTATAACTAAATTATACAGCGATTAGTCTCTCTGGCGCCATAAAACATTTATAATACGAAAAGATATGCTAAAATACTATACTTTACGCATGAATATAAGCATCATGTAAAAATATTATTGTTAAATTGTATCGTTGTTCACGTTTTAAATTATTAATATTAAAAAGAACAGTCTCACATTCAAACTTTTAGGAAGATGTTAATAACATTCAAAAAGTATTTTTTTTAATAGAAGCTAGATGAAAAGTTGTATTTAAACATAAAAATTAGTACTTACTTGAAAATGAAAAACAGACCCTTTATAATTTCGCGCGTTTTATTCATCTACAATGTTGGCATTACGAAAGATGTCAAAAGTGGTCAAAGGTGCGTTTAAATTACTAAACCCTAAACCTACTACATAAGATTTGCTACCTTCTAATAATTGGCAATAAATTACAATGTGTTTATTATATTCTAAATCCTTAACCTAGGTATGTTTAAAGACTTTTAGGATTTGTTTTTGTACTGTCTAATAAAGAAGGTTTGAATGTTCGTAAAATGATTACGGCCGGCCTCGATATTCTCAAAATATACTTTGTAAATAAATAAAATTAATAGACATACAAGAAAGTGCCATGACTGTTAAATATACAATAAAATAAGAAGAGATGGCTAATCGCGTTCAGCCGTGGCCCAATTTTTTAATCTATGTGATTCTGCTTTATCTGTGAAAGTATGACAATGTCAATTTGTAGAATTGTCAACATGACAAGACAACTTATTCGGCCATTGTTCAATGTTCATAGCGGTTTAAAGTGAAAAAGCGATTTACCGTTATTTGATCATTGTGCTTATTTTTCACGTAATTAATACTTTCCGATGGCTATACCTGATTATAAACTTAGTGCCGTATTGTGTGGGCACTCACTTGATGTTCGATGTGTAGCAATAACCAAAGAATCTTGTATTTTGTCGGGCTCCCGGGATAGAACTGCAAAATTATGGCACCCGGAAGGGTTAGTTTTACTCTTAAGTTGTGTTAAAAAGTGTTAGAAAAATACAATTAGAATATGCTCATATTTGTATCAGGTTATATGCATCATAGTGTGGCCCAAATTAAAATAATAATTGCAACAAATAAATACAACTAACTTCCTGTATTTCCACAGAGTGAAAGATTTCGTAAATGTTGTAACATACAAAGGGCACAATAACTTTGTATCTTGCGTGTGCTGGTTCTCACCTTGTGAAGCATTTCCTGATGGTCTAGTTATAACAGGCAGCAATGACAATACAATTATTGGTTACAATTTGCAAGATGGAACAATTCTTATAACTTTAAAAGGACATGAAAATGCTGTATGCAATATTGCAACCAGTAGAGATTCAGGGATATTATTAAGGTAATTTCATATTTAAATATCAGGTGTTTCTAAATTTTATTTTTAATTCCACTCAGATGTGATTATGCCATTTTTAAAAATACTTGCTGTTGCCCATGCCTTTGTCCATGCATAAAAACAAACTTAATTATTAGCCTATGTGTTTTCTTTCTACATCTGTGCCAAATTACATTGAGCTATTCAGGATATACCGTCTAACAAACATCCATCCATCTAAACTTTCACATTTTGAAATATTTTTCAGTTCAAGTTGGGATAATACAGCAAAGGTATGGAATATCAACAACATTCATTCAGAACCACTGACACTCAAAGGCCACCAAGCTGCTGTGTGGGCAATTGTGGAACTTGGTAATGGGACTTATGCAACTGCATCAGCCGATAAGACCATTAAGTTATGGAAGAAAGATGGTAGCGGTATCTCAACTTTAACAGGTAAGATTATTGTTATGACTGTTTCCTATTGGGCCAATCAACCCACCTTTTAGGTTGCACCCATTGTATGGATTCAATTGGCCCAATGGGAAAAGATTCTCATTGGCTTGATCATTCAGTGGGCTGATCAGTCCATTGTGAAACACCTTTTGTTAACATGGAAAAAGTTGGGAACTTAGTGTGGAAGGGTTGACAGAAAATGTGTCATTATTTGTACATATGTCCATTTATAGTAGGTACTGCATCTACATATTAATTTCTTGTAGATTGAACTAGAAAGACTTGTAATATGGTTGTTTGGTATTTTACTATATTTAATTGCAAATAATTTGTTAGACCTTAGTAGAAAAAATGTTACCTTTAAGATAGGTATATGTGTATTTCAGGGCATACAGATTGTGTGAGAGGTCTAGCCGTGGCCACAGCTGATGTGTTTCTGAGTTGCTCCAATGATGCCACTGTCAGATTGTGGACTAACAAGGGAGAGCGACTTAATACTTATTACGGACACTCAAATTATATTTATAGGTTAGTTTTACTATTTAATAACTGCTTTTGACCCAATATTAAAAAAGGTACCAGTAAAAAATGTAATTGAAAGAGATTTTTAATGTTATTGTAAATATATTTTTGATATACATAGAGATAACCTCTCTATTTTCAAAAATGATTTTGGTAAAAAGTGTATATTAATTTACAAATCAAATAGGCTTTAGTCCATTTTTTTAAAAAGTAGACAAATCAGATTATGGCTCAAAAAAAATTGACAAGACTATGTGGTATCATACACAAAAATACCATTTTAATATGTGATTTGTAATATTTTCCAGTATCTGTGTGAATCCCGGTGTGCCTAATAGCTTCACAACATGTGGCGAGGATGGTACAGTAAGGTTGTGGTCTAATGGGGATTGTGTTAGAGAGATACACCTGCCAGTGCAATCTGTTTGGAGTGTCGCATGCTTGGACAATGGTGATATTGTAACAGGTAAATAAAAATTAACTTGTTATATGTTATTTATATAATTGATGATTGAAGTATACAAATAATTGCTAATGATGGATTAACAGATCTTAATGACATTCCTAAATGGTGATAGATTTGAAATATTACAAATATTTTATGCTAATAATTCGGGTTTTGGTACTATCCTCACATTTTGACATGTAAAATACAATCTGAAGACTAGAATGTGATCGAAAAGTAAAACCAAATATTGTTCATTTCTTAGGACAGTTAAATATTTGTGTCTTATAGGCAAAATTGACATTTAAAAAAAAGGAATATCCAAAAATCTATGTTACTTTCAGGTTCTAGTGATGGAGTAGTGAGAGTATTTACAAAGGACCCTGCGAGGTATGCTGATGAAATTACCATCAAAACATTTGAGGAAGAAGTGGAGAAAATGCAGTTTGCGGCTAAACAAGAAATCGGAGGCTATAAACTTTCAGAGTAAGTTAAAATATTGAGACTATGACCATTTTTGAAAGTAAACTAATTCATGTATACTAACATTTTAAAGAGGAAAGATTTGTATTTTTGAATGTATTGAACTTTTAAAAAGCTATTTTATTATCTTTCTTTTTCAATTTTACTTGGACAAAGTCATGCAGCTAACAGCAAGTGTAAATATAATGGACTAAGTCAACATATTGCTCTTAAAACATAGATATTAGTAATTTTTAAATCTATGCAAGCATTGGTTAAATTCACCCCTAACTTAGGGCTCCAAGCCCTTCAGCGGGGATGTGACAGCTTGTATGGTTAAGCCCTTAAATGCATGACGAAATGCATACATCAAAGCAAGAAAAGACTTCCTTTCTTACCCAATGCACTATTTTGAAAAGACATTTTCTTCCCCTTAACCTATTTTCAATTTATGGTATTTAAAAATAAATAATGGTGTATTTAAGGGTTAAAAATATATTTATTTCCAGTATACCAGGGCCAGAAGTATTGTTAGAAGCGGGCAAGACAGACGGACAGACAAAGTTAGTTAGACGTGGTACAAACGTAAAGTGTTACTCGTGGAGTGCTGCGGAGTGTTCGTGGAATGAAGTGGGCGACGTGATGGGCGCGCAACCTCCCACTGAAGGGAAGACTATGTATCAAGGAAAGGTGTGTTTTATTCGCTTTTTGGTACTTTAAATGCATTTTTTAAATTTTATAATGATCTAAATTGTATTATTTTTATTTGATTATTTATACTGTTATTCTAATACTCATAATAATCTAAAGAAAAAAATTTAAAATAACTCAGAAACTACTGGGCTGATTTAAAAACTCTTTTACCCTTAAAAAGCTACGCTGTCAGTGAGTTATGTTACTCAGACTATGTTTTATATTATATTTTAATTAAACGCGGATGAAGTCGCGAGCGAAAGCTAGTAGGCTATATTTTTAATTTCACGCAGACGAAGTCGCGAGCAACTGCTAGTATTTTCTCCCCTCTACCCAATTGTATTCTGAGATTGTTGATTTATTATTATTTGTGAATATATTACATAACCATACAAAATAAAAAAACTTCAAATCTTTATTGTAATTAATGTTTCTAAATGTTATTTTCAGGAATACGACTATGTGTTCAGCGTAGATATAAAAGACGGCGCGCCTCCTATCAAGTTGCCCTTCAATAAGACTGAGGACCCCTGGGTAGCGGCACAAGCCTTCATACATAAGTAAATATTTCTTACCTCTATAGTTATATTATAAAGAGGAAAGATTTGTATTTTTGTATGTATTGAAATAACTCAAAAACTACTGGACCGATTTTAAAAATCTTTCATTGTTAGAATGGTAATTTATTTGTAACATAGGCTACATTTTTTTAATATCACGCGAACAAAGTCCCGAGTAATAGCTAGTATGTTATAAATGCGAAAGTTTGTAGTCTAAACTGCTGAATGGATGTCAATGAAATTTGTAATAGTAGAGAATTGTCTGGAATACATACGCTACTTACCTTTTTTTATACCACTCAGAGTCGCGGGCAAAAGCTAGTATTTACACATATAAAGTACCACTAAAGTATGAATTTGATAAGTACTAATATTGATTTTTTTTTTCAGAAATAATCTACCCCAAGTGTATTTAGAACAAGTAGCGAATTTTATAATAACGAATGCAAAACTAAATACGCTGCCTACGCCCAGTAACGGGTGAGTAAGTTGATTTTATATATTTCTTAATTCTCATAATAATTTCAAATAATCTAACTACTTTAAAGATGATTATGACCAGTCATTTAAGAAATGTATAGACTAGGCATAATGAACAAAATTTTGTTCGCTGGTACTTTCTCTGAAAGGTACTATAGTGTGTCTAAATAATTTAGATTAGTTTGACAATTCACTTCAAATTTAATAGGGATGGGTTGTGTAAAATCAGTCATGAATCTTATCGATTTTCGATTTTTACTCTTATACAAGTTGGAATTAAAAAGAAACACTGTTTTCTCAAATTAATAATGACCATAACAAATAATGAAGGAAAATAAATGTTTATTATTACTACAGTGGTACGTAATCGAATTGGATTTCGCTATTATATCTGTCATCGCTAAATTCTCTACACTATAATCAATACTAGAATTGTCCTCTAAGTTATTGAATAAGAAAATAATAATTTTAGTTGAGTTCCATAATTATTTAAACCGAATATCGATAGTTCAAAATTGTTCGCTATGCGTGTTTGTGTCGTCACTACGATACCTGTCTATTAAGTATGGCATTTGCTTTTATACAAATTGAATTCGATACTTCATATGCGTCATTTAACAAACTAATCTATCTTATTTAGACAAACTATATAAAAGTTGTCGAGTTTAGTGCTACCTCATTTTGAAATGTTATAGAACATTTTAGAAAATTATAATACACTCAATATTTTATAAACTAAACAGTGTTACAAAATAAAATATTGCCAATTAATTTAAATATAATTAATTATAATAATATGTGGTTAGAGGATCCATTAATAGATAATGTTAGTGAGAAAAAAAAACAGACAAATTGAGTACCTCCTTCTTTTGGGAAGTCGATCAATTATGTAAAAAATATTTCAAATGATCATCATTTTGTGATGAAAACCACCTCACTGTGTTAGAAAAAATATATATTTTTTGAATCTCTTTGGCTTTATCACGATTTTTATTTCCGAGCGGACGAAGACGTGAGCAATAGTTAGTCTATACTAATATAAAGAGGAAAGATTTGTATTATTGTATATATTGAAATAACTCAAAAACTACTGGGTTGATTTTAAAAATTCTTTTACCATTAAAAGGCTAAGTTATCAGTGAGTAACATAAGCCATCATTTTTTTAATATATTTTTTTTATTTCACGTGAACTAAACCGCGATAAACAATTAGTAATTAACATAATGTTCAGTTATGCAGATCCGTTCACCGGCGAGTCCCGCTACGTGCCGGGGTCTGGGCCCGCGACGCGCACTGTCCATGCTGTCGACCCCTTCACGGGCGCGGGCGCGTACACCACTACCACCGCACCTGCAGCCAGCGATAAGCGGTATATACCACATGATTCTTATATCAGGTAAAAGTTATTCTCCTAATATAATAAAGCTTAAACACACAAAATAACTACTATGTCATCACCATCCCTAGCTCAGTATATCCCCACTATGTTGTCCAATTGGCATCAAAACGTGGAGTAAATTATGTATATATAAAATTTGAAAAGCGAAAGTCACATTGATACAGCGGGATTCGAACCAAAGACCTGTAGATTACGAGTCAAATACTTAAACACATGAGCCGACGCTCTATGTCTATATTTCAACCGTTTTAATAGAAAACAGCAATTAATAGCTGTGAAAATACACATGCCAGTAGCTGGCGTGGTACATACCAGCGACATACATTTATCGATTTTTCGGTGAGAATTTATAATTTTACATTAAAAACTTATACAGTTAAGCTATACCTCCTGTCTCTAAAGATAGAAGATAAAGTGTATTATAAATTTATTTTATACTAGCTTTCGCCCGCGACTCAGTCCGCGTGGAATGAAAAAATAAAACTTAGTACTCTATGATTTCTTCCAGACTATCCTCTACGTCTATGCCAAATTTCATCGAAATCACTTCCTCCGTTTAGGGAAACTCTGATAAACATCCATCCATCCATCCAAACATTCCCATTTATAGTATTATTAT
Organism: Papilio polytes; assembly: GCF_000836215.1. NCBI lineage: Eukaryota > Metazoa > Arthropoda > Insecta > Lepidoptera > Papilionidae > Papilio > Papilio polytes. Next base: position 2,014,182 of record NW_013524901.1, read on the forward strand.
GATTTTCAGATTCGATCAAGCAAATCTAAAAGCAATATACGATAAGTTAAAAGAATTCAACAGTAAGACTGGCGATGGAAATAATACCTTCACAGACGAACAGCTAGAAAGTATTGTTAAATTAGGAGAAATGGTAAGTATGTTTTACTTTTTATATTGAAAAATAAAATAACATATATATTTAAAAATAAACATTAAAATGTTGATTTCAGAATAGTACATTCAATCCCGATACAATTAGTTTATTGAAAAAAATGTTGGAATGGCCAAAAGGTAAATATGATATTGAATATCTTTAAAAAAAACAAATCGGAATTTTTAATATAAATGTTACGTGAATTAATTTTTTTTTTCAGAGATTTTATTCCCTGTGTTAGATGTGACACGGTTAGCAATAAGAAGGAAGGAGATAAATGGACAGATATTTGACACTACATACGGACCCAATTTCGTCAAATATCTGCTCTCTCTACTTAGTCCAGGTTTGTTTTACAATTTTTTTAATCCTTGTTTGATTTGGTGTTACTATAATCAGGATATTTAGACAAAGCGAATTCTACACTTGTGCAGATTTTTATTTTAAAAATATGAATGTTGGTGTTATCCTACATAGCAAATAAGTTTACGCTTTGTAATATTAGTATAGATGTTTATTTTAATGGTGGCCATCTTGGATTTAACAGTGTTTTATATGTTAAGTCATTTCATATGACCCATATTGGAATGTTTGTACGAAGTCCGCCATTTTGTGATGGCGGCCATTTCGATTTTTTATGTTGCACCATAATTTAGTAGTCAAATACAATTTGATGTCCATATTATGGAGGAGTAGATTTATTTTAATGTTATACTAACTTTCGCCCGCGACTCCGTCTACGCGGAATTGAAAAAGTGTTCCAGAGTATCCACTACGTCTATATCAAATTTCTTTAAGATCCGTCCATCCGTTTAGGTTATAAACTCTAACAAACATCCATCTAAACTTTTATATTAGTATAGATATTGTTTTGTTGTAGATAATTTAGCAGCTAACCAGATGCTGTCGATGCGAGTGCTGGTGAACGCGTTCAGCGAGCTGGCGGGCGAGATGCTGGTACTGGCGGCGCGCGACGCCATCCTGCACTGCCTCATCTGCCTCACACATCTCAATAATAACGCACAGGTGATAAACCCTGTTTTCCCTCAGAATGACGGGTATTTGAAGATCCCCCCCCCCCACCATACCAAAAAAAACACTTAAACGTCCGATTTTAAAAAAATATATGTACCCTTTACTGTGTTACTAATTGGGAAAAATAGTAAAAAACAATCAAAACGATAGCCAAATATAGAGTTTGTAGCCTAAACGGCTGAACGGATTTCGATGAAATTTGGTATAGACATAGAGGATAGTTGGGAAGAAAACATAGGCTACTTTTGCTTTTTAATTCCACGTGAACTTTCAGATCGCGGCGGCGTCGCTGCTCCTGAACTTGTGCGTGGCGTTGGCGCAGCAGCCCGACAGCGCGGAGCTCGCCGACTGCCTGGTGCAGCTGCTCACCTCGCTCACTGACAATGAGGCTTACTTCAGGTAACTATTATAAAGTGTATTTTTTTTATAATAAAAGGGGGGAGGGACGGGAACACAAAGGCAGTCGACAACGTATGGATGTCCAACACCAGAGGAACTACAGATCTTTGAGGAAATGATAGGCTCGCTTCTTTACTGTAGTAGCCGTTGCTCGCGATTTCGCCCGCGTCAAATTTAAAAATACAGCCTATGTTACTCACTCAAATCGTAGCTTTTTAACCTCTAAATGCACGATTTTTTTTTTAAATACTGTAAATTGAAAAGGGTAGTGAATTGAACATAGATTAAGGAAAAAAAGAGAAAAACCTATTTTCAAAATAGTCTATTGAGTAAGGAAGAATAGACTGATGTATAAATGCATCATCATGCATTTGAGAGTTAATGGTGAAAGTTGAAATCGACCCAGTAGTTTTTAAATTATTACAATACGTACAAAAATACAAATCTCCTCTTTATAATATTAGTATAGACTAGGTTGCCCACATCCTCGCCTGGAATAAAAAAAATGTAGCTTCTTTCAAACTCTCATCTTTGAGAGAGATACTCTCATACTCCAAGCTAAATTTCATAGAAATCTGTTCAGCAGTTTGGTCTACAACTAACAAATACCTATCTAAAATTTTACATTTATATTAGTAAGTAAAATGTAAAAAATTAGGTTGATGGATGGATGTTTCTTAGAAGGTATCTAAAAACTGGCTCTACCAATATTCATGTTTGTCACAAATGTAGATTATTGTCTGGAAGAACATATAGGCTACTTACCAAGATTTCTTTTTATTCTGTATGAAAGAAGTTTTCTATTAAAATTTCCCAAAATATCTAACAAAATGTTTTGTAATTAAATTTTCATGTTTCTTTCTTACAGGGGTCTAGTAGCTTTAGGTACATTGTTAGCTGAATCTCCACAAAAACTTCCAATACAAACGAAAATTGTGACAAACACACAACTTCACAACAGACTGAAGAATGACTGCAACACGACATCCAGTGATGCCAACATTAAGAAAATATCGCTCTGCTCTCAAGAAATTATCAGTTTATTATGAAGTTACAAAACTTATTAAATTTTATATTCCCGCTATTTTTAAAGCAATTTTCAATTGAGAATAGACTATGATGCAATTTGTACAACCGATAATCGGATTTCGGATCAAGAAATAAACCCTTGCGGAATTACGAACAATATGAACTTACTTTACGTATATTAAAGCAGACTAAAATGCCTCTACTTCAATTTATTTATATTCCTTAGTGACTATCTCTATATTCCGCTGGACAGGTTGGAAGTTTTAGCTTTATTCCTATTTATAAGCGCCAATTGCAAAATTTATCAAGTCGAGTTTCCAACATCCAAAATGGCAGAATTCTAATAAGCACAAAGTACCACGGCTTTTAGCCTGTCCAAAGATCAAGGCTTTTGGTCGCTATAAATTGTATTTCGGTTATGCAACGCCTTGTTTATCAGCTTTTAATAGGTCAAGTAATAGGTAATAAAAAAAAGTTTTTGTTTTCATAATTTATAATTGATTCAATAGAATAAAAAAATAAAGTTTTTAATGTACCAACAGCAATAAATGTAAAACGAAAAGGGAAATAAATCTTTCATTTATGCACCTTGGAAAATTTAATATCACCCATAATTCAATCTATTTAGGATTTTCAATGCACAAGCACATATTTCCGTTTATTTCTAGTCTTTTTAGTTTTTTTTTTTTTGTATATGTGTTTCTGTAGTAAGCATTCAAAAATAGAATTAAATAAATTTATTACAATAATCAAATTCAAAGTACAAAATATGTCCTTAAAATAAACATTTATTATATCTTCGCATTTAAATGAAATAAACAACAAACACTCTTAATCGTCACTTAACCTACACTAAGTGACCACTAACGAGTGTGACTTAATTTTTGTAGATTCAACATTTTTACTTTATCAATAAAGCATTGTGATTTATAAAAAAATGTAACTTAGTTTTATTAATTATCTAACAGTAAAAATAAATGTTTGACCATTAAATATATATTACAAACTAAAATAATGCTCAATTAAATAAAAATATTAATATTTCATCATATCATACAATTTATATGATTTTTTAATTTACTTCGTCCTTTCAAATATTTCATTGTTCTATTTTTAAAAATGTATTACATTTTCAATTTATTTTATAACTTGGGCGAAATAAAGTGACGCTACAATAATTTCAACGGTGGAGCCATCATACTATAAGAAAACAAAATATTTTGTGGAAATGTCAAGTTTCAATATAAAGGCATGAAATAAAGCCCGCTACACACGCTCTTTATATGAACAGTACAATCGTTTAAATAATAAATATATAATAATAATAAATCTAATATAATATAATAATAAATCTAACAAAACTAGAACTGTTTATCAGTGTTACTTAAACAATAGATTTATCTGAATTATCAAATGGTTAATTAAAATGAACGTGTGTAGCAAGCTTAAAAAACTAACGCAAAACTAAAGTATGGAAAATCGCAAAGGTTCATTTAAATATTAAATGAGCCATATTATTTTAAATCAAATCGTGGCTAAAATGTGAACGAAACTCCAATGTAACTTCATGTGTACAGACAAAATACAAAGTAAATCTATAAAAACCCTTATTTATTTCTCTCTAAGGTCCTCATGTCTAAGAACCAAGTCAGCAGGTGTAGAACATTAAGTTATCTTCTTAAAAACAACTAAAGGTATATGAGAAAGCTAGAACTTATTATGGAATTTCCTATAGCAAAAGCATTGTATATATAACATTTAAGTTGGCACGTCGGACAAAAGCATACTCTTATTAGCGACGTGCCAAAATATACCGGTAAGTTTGTGAAATCACACTAAGGGTTGCCCTTAATGTGCTTAGTTATTTGAGTACTTCACTTTTTCTTCTTCAACTCCTCGAAGCGTCGGTTAAGATCTTCAAAATCTATTTCGTCAGTAGCAGAGTCGTTTGAAGTGTTTGTAATATTGCTGTGTGGTACGGATGGTAGTGGTAGGTCCGATGGCACCGATGGTAATTCTGGTAGCTCCGGGAAGTAGTTCTGTGGTACACGGGACCTGGGTTGTGGTGTTGGCACGTGCGCCGGCTGGAATAAAAATTAATCCATCTATAGTGATTACAATTATTTGTATCTTTGTATGTATTGAAATAACAAAAATACTGGGCCGAATCCAAAAATCCTTTCACAGTTACTTCCTGCGTTGGCGCAGTGACCCAAAGTAGGTCTTGGCCTCCGACACGAGATAGCGCCAGTTACTAGCTATATTTTTTAATTTAATGTGGACAAAGTCCCGAGCAACAGCTAGTAGTTAATATAATAAAATTCTCGCTTTGTTATGTAGGACATCAGTAAGCACAGCATATTTTTGAATAACTCGTTTTTTACTATAAAGCCCTACATTTTTGACATGCTAGGCTATATATTTTAAGCTAATAAAATTAGAAAAAAAAAATTGTCAGAAAGGGACAAAAACTACAAGCCAATAGCAAAAAAGCAAGGTTGCTATGGAAACAGTATTTGTTAAGCCATTGGCTAAAGACTTTGTTGCCATTTAAACATTTCTAATTTGGCATAAGCAAATGAACTCACAGAACAATAAAATAAAGTTTTCATAATGTCATGCGGATGATGCCACACAGAGACAGCTATTTTAATTATGAATGATGAAAGGCCAGTTCGCTACATACTTGCTAAATATTAAAAAAGCTAATGGATATGCAAAAAGTAAATAAAAAACGAAATTACCATATCATGTGCAATACTATCATAAGCAGGCGGTAGATTATGCATTTCTTCCTGTAAATAAAAAAAAATTGTAATATTCGCTCTACAAAATTGACCAACGCTTGCTTATGACGATAAACGTGAATACGCAAGGTTTTTACTTGTATTGGCATAACTATAAAAAGATCAATTACATGCAATCAAACTATAAATGCCTATTTCTACTAAGTCTCATCTTATAACTGGGGTCACATCAGTGGAAATATAACATGAGATTACATATTAGTTGCCAAGTAGAAATAAACAATGTGCAGATTCATATGAAAAAATTAAGCTAAAAACTAAAAATCACTTGAGAATTGTAAGTCTACATTAAAATAGTTATGGAAATTAAAAAAAAAAAGTATAAAACCATTCAAAAATCTTACCTGAAGGAAGCTGTTGCTCAGATTCTTAGAATCAACTCCGGGAGGCAAGTTGTAGTTCATAGGTGACCCACTCGGGCCACTCGGATAGTTGGCTGGTGGGGTTGCTATAAACCCACCAGCTTTGCCTCCAGATGGCTGCTATACAAAAACTTAATTAAATACCTAATAGTAACTACTATAATATGAATTACTACAAAAAAACTTCGCAATTAAAATTGTACAGTAGCGGACATTATTGGTGTTCCACTTATAGAACAATAAATAATCCAGCTCTAACAAATAACTAATTAGATAACAGTAAGATGCAACAACAATAGAAATAAAAAGCAATTATCAGTGAACCACTACCAGATTCTTTTTTCATAGCTGCAATCTATTTTTTATTGTTTCTCATCTAAATGCACACAAAAATGCAAACAATTGTAGATTTTAAGGTGGAACACCAACAGATTCCCTGATTGTACATACAGGGAGTAAAATAGTCTATTAATTTTCTTATGACCAGAGACCAAGCCTTTCAACATTGTAATTATTGATTATTTTTAAAACAATACAAGGTAAAGGGAGTTTCCTATTGGGCAAACTGGAAAAATCCAACAACTCATTAGGAATTTTTTCCCATTTCGTGGTAAATGATAATACTAGGGTAGTAACAGGTATTGAGTTTGTGACTTACAACTGTTGGATAAGAGAATGGTTGTACAGTAGGTCCAGGCAGAGTGGGTACGCTGGGCATGGAAGGCATCTGTGGCATGGGAGGCTGCGACGGGAAGCCTATAAACCCTGGCGGCATCGGTGGACCATTGATGTCAATTAATAAAGCATCTCGACCTGAAAACAAAGTAAATTGTAAACACATTTGTAAAACATGTATAAGTTAAAACCAAAGTTTAAAAAATGCAATAATAAAGACAATGACATAAAAGCTGTGAATATTAATTACACAAAATCCAGAAAACTTTTCTTATATTTGTTATAATATGTGATATAACCAACCTAAGTTATATTTAAATTTTAACATGCTTAAATTTTTTATATTATACATGACAAATAAAACGGGGAAAAACAAAGTAATATAGATATAAATAATTGATTTATGTGTAGTTTTATTAACCCTTAATGCGACAGAGTTTTTTTTTAGAAAAAAAAAATGTTATATGTTGCCAAGACACTAAAATCGAAATCTTACATATTCTCAGTACATTGTTTTTTATTAGTTGTTTGTCACAGTGGACACTTGAATTAAGGGTTAAGTAGTACTATAACAGTCAATAATGAATTAAATCATAATTAAAACCTCACCTTCTTCCTCTCTCATGACTTGTTCATCAGGTTCATATTCCACATTATATTTCTTAGCAATCTCTATTAAATATCTCTCGACTAGTATCTTGGGTGGACTCTGTACAGACAACTTGTGTTTCATTTTATCACTTATTGTGTTCACATCTTCACTACGACATGCATCTGCATATATCTTACCATACTTTGCTGTCAATAAATCTGAAATAATCTTAAGCTCCTAAAAACATAATTTTTTCTTGTAAAAACATGTTGCCATTTGACTACAAAGAAACTAATAAAATCTTTTATTACCTGTACATCAGTGTGCATTCGCGGCGCAACCCAAATAAGACTTGATATGGCTTCAGCTAAGCCTTCATCTAATTCTTTCATTTGAGTAACAAGACCGAATCTTGCTAGTATTAGATCACAGTACATTTCAACTATCTCCATTGCCTCTACTATGTAATCCTCTCTAAAACAAAGGAATTTAAAAAATACTGAGACTCGAAACTCTATAATTAGTTGCTTACACAAGACTTTACATAAACCGTATGTAATGCAATAAATTGTATAAAATACCTGATTATATGTTCCACTCTGATTTTAGCACGTTCAGTTTTACCAGCAGCTATGTATTCCGCAATTTCCTTGCGAGCTTTTAGAGCTAATTCAGTTTTCTTTTTCTCGAGTAGTTTAAGACGGTTTATAGCCAGCCTTAAGTGAGTTTTGAGCTTCGTATAATTCGGATTTGTAGAAAACATTTTGTTAACTTTGCTTCAAATTAATATCACAAAACTACTGATGAGTAATACGTATTTAACTCATTTGTTTGTTGCATGAATCATAGAAAAGGAATCATGGTTTGTATTTTGACATTTAACTTTGACACATGTCTATTTTGTTTCCACGTACGCATACTTTGTTGTAGTTAATAATATTTATTATCATACAAATACGAGAGGCTTGTAAAATCCATTTTGTAGGATTAATGTTGTTTTAAATAAAGATAAATGTATTGATAATTAGCACATATTACCAAATAACTTTTAAGAATAAAGAATACATCAAAATAGTTAGAGATAGCACATGCGAATGCGATTTATAGCATGACCACACTAACCATTTCTACCACTTGAGCTACTATCAAACTTAGAACTTATGGTATGTCTGTTACCGCTAAGTTGAAAATATCGTTAGATTTCAATTTCTCCAACTATATTGTTATCTTACATTATTGTTGATAAGTATATCAACAATTGTCAGATAACTGAGTACATTTACATGATTTTGAGGTAAATTAAAGCAGCAATTTGAAAAAGTAACATTTTATTTTACTTTCGTAATGTAATTAGTTTTAAGTACACATATAATACAGGACATAGATATTATGTCCACTTACATACAACACTACTGTTAATATTAGAGATTCAACATAAAACATTTATATTTACTATTAAAATTGTGAAAATGCAACCATTGAGCATAATTTACGACTATCAGATCATTAGGCTTACAAGTATAATATGCATTCTTAAATTGGCTCAATAAATTTGTAACAAAAATATAATTTTGTTCATATTTAAACAGTTGATACATTTTTTGCATATATCAAATATTTATTTAACAATATACTGATGTTTTAATAACCTTATATCACTTTAGAACGGATTTTTAACTGTTTGCATTATTATACAAATAAAATCATAAAGTCAACAACTTATATCTATTATTTACTAAATGGAACCATTGTTTTAATTGGTTAATACTGTTCTTGTATATAAAACCTAGCATTTTAATAACCACCAAAAATTGACAAAGAATTTTTAAATAACATACCAATACAATACAGTACAAAATTGAATCTAAAATTAAATTATTAATAAGCAACAAAAATTTTAATAAGCTAAGCTCCCTCTACATATTGTCTGTGTGAATTATTTATTGTCACAATAATTCCTAAATGTTGTTGTTTAACAATAAAATAGTAAATATATTTACAAAACGTTACAATCACTGTACATTACAAAAGGTCAAGAAAGTATAAAGTCAAAATAATACTGCTGAATTGCAAAAATACACTAAACTTTGAGTGCTTAGATAGTCACATTATAATCTAAACATTCAGTCATTGTCTACATCAATACTATGTTTCTTCTCAAACCTACTGAGCGAATTTTGGCAGTCATCATGAATAACTACAGTGGTAGCACTAACACTAGAAGGACTATGCGAGTGCGTGATATTTGTGCGATTACTGTCTGCCAAATGTTCTAATTCATGACTCTCTAAATTTGGCACTCCTGAACATATGGAACTAACGCGAGAGATTGTTTTTCTATCTTCAGCCGCAGACTCCTTTCCTGAAGTTGTCCCAACTAATTGCAGGAGGGAACAAAGAAAAAAGGTTGCATACACCCAGCTGACAGACATGATTAGCGCCAGAAAAGCACCAATTTGGGAATAAGGTAATAAATTTGATCGTAATAAAAATATTCCAGCAATCCCTGTGGTCAGTGCTGCCGCTGCAGTAGGACCAGAGGATGCTGTCAATGCATATTTAACTCTGGTAGACTTTGTACCACCAGCATTTGTATAACTTAAAGCATAATGAAGACTAAAATCTACAGCTAACCCTGCTGATGTTGATATTGCTACACTTTCTAATACATTTAATTTCCAGTCACTTAACACTAAGATGGCTATTGTAACTGTAGATGAGAATACCATCGCTGCTAACGCACAAATACTGATGATCAAGCTACAGGTAGCCGGGATAAGTACTATAAACCCTAAGCTAGCAGACAATATTAAAGCCAAGATAGTCCCACTTGCTAATGTTTTCTGTAAATCATAAAACTGCAAGTCCGATATAAACCAACCATTACGCATACACGAGGGAGCAGACGACAGTTGATGTTGTGTCCATTTCTCAACTTGTTCGAAAAAATTATTCATTGCAGTGTAAGACATTGAATATGGAATGACACTTTCAAATTCTATCACAATCGCTGACACATTGGGTGGATTCGCACTCCTTAGAAATTTAGGTCCAGCCACTCCTGGCATAAAAAGTTCCCTAGGAGTTTGATATAATGATTCCATCGCTGATAAAATACAAAAGTCAAAAATTTCTTTTGTATATGGAAATCTTGAAGATTCACAACACGGTGTTCTGTTTATTTTATCAATATTATCAATACATCTTCTACTCATGAACATTCTGAAGCTTTCAATAAAACAATTGGGCAGTAGTGGACCTAGGGTGTGTTGATAAAATGGTTGGCTTTTTATATTTCTGCAGAACTCTGCCAACCACAGTTGCGACTTAGGATATGATATGGAAAACTCTGTGTCAAAAACTAAATGTCCAGTTGATGCTGGATCCATGTGATTACCATTATCAAGAGCCTTCACACCCCAAATCCACCTTAAAGGCATTTTACTACCAATTCCTAAATCTTTGCCAAATCTTTCAAACAGAAATTTCTCTCTATATTCCATATCATACTTTTCAAAAGGATGGGATGTCTGAAACAGCTGAAACTGTCTTGTATCTGGTAATTTAAGTCCAGGGTTGTAAAAAACTACAACAACACTACCAACTCCTATAGCACCCAAAATTACTACAATACCTATGTATGATTTTGTTACAAATGCTATAATAAATCTATTCAATACAACTCTGATATCTCCTCCAATTTCATCTATAGTTTTATAAATCACAATATTCCATGGCTTTTTACTTGTCGAGTACAATTTTACATCTAATATAAACACGGATACTGGCAACCAACTTATCATAAGAAAAAAATTAACTAACACTGCGGTACCAGCGAATACACTGAAACAATTTATAGCTGGTATATAGCTGACGTATGACGCATAAAATGCAACAGCCGTTGTTAATGTAGTAATAAACATTGTAAGAATAGAATGTTTTAAAGTCTCCTCAAGTATCTGTATGAGAATAGTTTCCCCAGCACTGGAAATATTTTTTATTTCCATGAGTTCACTATCTTGGGGTACAATATTATCACGTATCAACTGACTGCTGATCATCTTCCATATTTTGACGTAAAGGAATGCATCATCAGCTCCAATACCTATCACAACAACTATCACTAATAAATTCATGAAGGGAAAGAATTCTAAATTGAATACGTAAATATATAAGAAGTATGCAACACCGAGTGTGTATGTTATAGCTATGAACAATAGTACAGTCAATACAATAGATTTTGTATAAACCCATACACATATAAATACAAATATTCCCCCCAATCCTATCAACCATGTATCCTGTATTATCCATGAATCAAAAAGTGCATTCTTCAATCCAAAATCCATGGCAGGAATTCTCAATGTATCATAAGATAAATTTGAACTTTGCAATTTTTGATAATACGGAAGAGCAGTACTACTGCATGCAAGTGGAAGAAAGACCATAACATTTTTCACAAATGTATTATTAAACAGAGGTGGAGAGAAAGCATCATCATCTATTAGATAAAATAATAAATTATATACAGCATCATACTGTGAACAATACTTAGGTACCCTACATTGATTTAATTCACATGATGCCATTAATTTGAAGTCATGAAAATAACTGGCACATTTCTTTATAATTACAACTGCATTCGTAACATCATCTTTTGTAATATTTTCACAAGAAATCTTGCCTGACATTAAAGCTATATAATTTGGAACACTCCATACTGGACAGCACATGTCCTCATCTTGCATAGATCTTTGACATAACTTATAATATTCTTTACCACCTACTTGAACTAGAAGAGATTGTAAATTACATAGTTTTTGAACATTTTCAAAGTCTAACATTGATGAATTTTCAGTGTTAGTAACTACTAAATGAGCATAATCAGAAACAGGAGCTCCACACATACCGGTTGCATAATTGTGATGAATCTTGTCAGGAGTGCGCTGCATAGATTTTAAAGATACCCACTGTTTCCTTGTATGATTTTTCAACATTTCTACATTCTCATCTTCATAAGAAACATTTTTTCCAAATCCCCAATGAACATGACCATTTTCTGTGTTCTGTATAGTAGAATTATTAGATTCGATTTTGTTTTCAATACCAGTAGAATAGAATTTTGGTTTCTTCTTTTTGTGACCTTTATTCTTATTTCTTTCACGATTTATTTTTCCTTTATTCTGAATTCGGTTGTGATAGGTATGGTTCATACGTTTTTGATCGGCTATTTCTTTAGGGTTAACTGCGAGCCGTTTAGATGGCCTTGTTTCGTCGATGAGATTTTCCCAAGCAATAAAGCGACGTGCCAATAATGTTCCTCTGGTTTCGAATCCTACAATGGGATCCGAAAATGACGGCAACTCATGACATATCAAAGGAATCACAGTTAAAATTGTTAAAATAACAATTATTACAAACATATAAAGGTACGAGTAACGAACAATAAACCTGGCATAAAGTGTCAACATTTTTGTGCAGCGATTCCGTAGAACTCATAATTACTTCTCAAGTCATTCTTCTGGATTAGTGAGACTGGTACGTTCTATTAAAATAAACGGAAAATATGTTTCAAATCTATCTACATTTTTGTCATTACATTCAATAACTTCTGCAAATCGGAATGTTTTTATGGTGAGAAAAACAATGACGCATTTGTTCTATTGTCTATTGTCATCATAGATTCAAAGGTCTGTCAGGGATCAGCTGTCCAAAAAACAGATAATAAATTAAAAGTGGAAGAGATTTTTACGATATTCATCAATTTTATATCTGAAAAGCCAATGATATTTAATTGTAAATTTGGGTAAATTAGTAAACTCTGAGTTGGAAAAAAATACAGAATCTTTCGAGTATCGGTCATTGATTTTGCTGTAAATAAGAACTGGGTCATTGTAATACCTCTCGGCAAGTTTATTTCCACCCTTTCGCAACATAAGCTTGCTTTCAAAAAGAACATTTAAAACTATTAGAAGCTCAATATAAGTTTTTTCGTTCCTGATTATGTCACGAGGAGAGAAATAATCAAAGATTTAAATAGAGTTTTTAGTCTTTTAATTTTTTACATACGGCAATAATTTCTTTGTCTTTGGACTCTTGTGATCACAAGACTTCTTCGTTTTGAGTTTTCTGTCAAGGCAGTAATTGGAGAAAAAAAAGGCCGTCCCTTTTGGGATCTTCTGGTTCAGCAGCTCCAATTGACTCAAAATCATCCAAGATGAGGTACTTCTTAACGTATTTGCTGGTGCTCCTTGTGGCAATTGTCATTCCGATATTTTCTATGTACTATGTCCTGAATGGAAAAGGTGAGCAAATCAGTTTCGGATGGTTCCTGGAGAACACGTCCCCATACATGTGGGGTACGTTGGGAATAGCTTTTGCAGTAGCATTTTCCGTGGTGGGCGCGGCTATGGGCATCCATACGACGGGAGTGAGCATAGTCGGAGGAGGTGTCAAAGCTCCGCGTATCAAGACTAAGAATTTGATCTCCGTCATCTTTTGTGAAGCTGTGGCCATTTACGGTTTAATTACTGCAATCGTGTTGTCTGGAATGCTCGAGAAGTACACGGAACCCTTAACTGACTTAGCCATCAAGCAACAGAATTGGATGGCCGGATATGTGATGTTCGGTGCTGGGCTCGCCGTAGGTCTAGTGAACCTGTTCTGCGGTATCGCTGTGGGGATTGTGGGATCAGGAGCGGCCCTTTCGGATGCCGCCAATGCAGCTCTTTTTGTGAAGATCCTGATTGTAGAAATCTTCGGATCAGCCATTGGTCTTTTCGGCCTCATCGTCGGCATCTACATGACGTCAAAGGTTAAAATGGGTAACCAGTAATTCAAGAAACTTGAAGATAAGTGTAAGTTACATTTGATCTTACTTTTATACTTTAGAATAACTATTAGTACTTAAACTGACTTAAGACCTTTGTTTGACATTATTATGCTTTCAAAGTGAAGTTAGCAACCACCGCAAGATAATATCAGTCCCATTCACCTTAGATAGAGCCTCAGATGTGCTCCAAACTAGTTAGTGTCAATATCTGATTACTTTATCTATGTTACCCCTTTCTTCATATTTCTCATCATATTTATCTCAATTTCATTAAAGAAAATTTTGATTACATTTAATTTCATTACACTAATTATACATGGCACAATTAGTTAAACATCAATGAAAATTTTAGATGAAGGATTATGATTTTTGAAAAGAAGTAACAGTTGAGGTAGATTTTCAATTGAATCTATGTCTATGTTCAGTTTTGTTTATTTTATGAAAGCTTTTTTTTTGCCAAATTCAATAAAAAATATTACATAATCAAGATTCAATAATGTTATTTTCTTTCAATATGAAGTTCCTTAAATTAGATAATTGCGGTACTTAAAACCTTGATAAATCCTGTCTTTGATACTTATATGCTTCTTTTGAATGAAGTAACATTTTTAAGCAGTAAAAAAATTATAAATATTAATGTAAGGTTCTTGTCTTGGTCTTGTGGGAACCTACTGCTATTTCTCCCAACCCATATTTTTTTATATATCATTAGGTGGCAAACAAGGAACTGGCTGGCTGGTTAAGTATGGTACAGCTAAGCTGTGAGCCTCTATGTGGGGAAAAATAGATTAATTCAAATAATGGTACTGCCATTCTATGGGTACCTTAGGCCTTAGGCCTGTGGAAAAGCCCATTGGATTTAACAAATCCATACACTCTTTTCTACTAAACTACAATTTTGTTCAGTCATGTTAAGACACTGAATTGATTCATATTCAACTGAATTACTTAAAAAGATTGAAATGATAAAATTCATAGATGTAATTCTGCAAAGAAAACTGTCATTTGAAATACTCAGCATCACCATCTTGCCCTTATATGTTATGGAGGGTCAGCACAGCATGTGCTGCTCTTAGATACATTTCTAGCAGCCATCATATCTGAATCCACAAAAGCATATCATCTTTCACACAATCCATCCACACTTTCTTCCGTCTTCCTCTATCTTTGTAGCCTTTGTATTAAATACTATAGAATGAATTACATGATTTTTCTGTATGTTTCAGTGTACAGCACTGGACCATCCGGCCTTGACCTTCAATCTTAAATCTGTGACAGCCAGTGCTCAGCGCAAATATATCAAACATGTGTGAAGTTTTCTATGTTAAGTGTTGGACTCTTGTACTTCTTAATCAAAATATATTCTGTTGATGTTTTATAAATTTAAACGAGATTTATTTCTATAATTGAGAGACAACTGTTTTAATAATAATCTGATCTTAGCACTTTCTTTACTCAATTGTTTTTTTTTTCTTTTTAATTTAATGGTTTAATACCATATTTGTGTCATAAGTCTTGTGTTTTGTAAGTCTGTTTTCAAGTTGAATGAATTTAAACCACATAGGCTTGTTATGTTGGTTCACTTAAGGTAAATAATATCTGTAAGAAATTATTTTCCCTTTAATCATAGAGTTATTTTAAAAGATTGTTTTAGTTTTGTTCTCTAATTCATTATTGTGCTAAGATGTCAGATAGTGCATTGAACAGGTCTGTATTGTATTGGAGTGTTTTAGAATACTTTTAATCAATAGTTTGTGTTGTTATCCATTTTACAGTGTCCCGATGTAGATGTGACTAGATACTAATTGCATTCTAGCACTAATTTATCTATGTATTTATATATCTATACATAATTATAGTGTAAACATCAACATTTAGATATCTGTTAACTGCTGAACGGTAAGGTGCTCAAAATAGTTTAAAATTATGCAATGAAGTATCTAGTCATATTTTATAAGGCTTGAAACATTCCATGAAATCATACGATTTGTGAAAGCTTTGATTGGAACAGATAAACATTTTGTATATAGTTAACACTACTATATAATTAAATAAAAATAAATTACCCAATTTATCAGTTGTTGACTTTAGCTTACATGTTTTAAGAAGCTTAAAAATAACCTAGCAGTTTACGTTTTGAAATTCGTCGAGTGCATGTCGTAGTTTAGGATGTAATGGAGATTTTATCCCTTAGATCAAACAGATTTTCAATTCAAATGGCAAATTTACTTTGTCGATTTGTGTGTTATAAAACGAAATTTGCGACCCGTCTACGATTTTCGCGTCAAATCATTGGAAAATATTTGTATGAAATATTAAATGTTGTCCAATTGTAAATATTAGTTTGCTTCCTTGCACTATTATAAATCTTACTAATTTATTGTAAAATAATTATTATCCATTTTATGGGACGATGATGAAAGCCATATGATTATGGATTACGTTGTCTAGGCACAAATTGAGTGCAAACTTTTGCAAGAACAAGATATAAAAGTATTATAAGAGCATTATGTGTACCGTTTACAGATGCGATAATAATATATTTGTGCAAATGTAGATATTATGTATGTTGAATAAATAGCTAAAACTTGAAGGTGTTTTTATTTTTTTCCTTTCCCTAACTTTGGTTTCCGTTGATTTAGGGTAGGCAACGCATCCGCTTTCGCAAATCTATGGGCAGGGGTCACTTTGCCATTTTGATCGATTCAGGTGGCCGCTTACTTTGCCACCTTATAATATAAAAAAAAAAACTTTGGAAGTGAACGTTTCATAATACCTTACAGTCACATGAAAACGTCATGTGATCATGTAAATTGATGATGTAACAAGAATTATATACTACTAGCTTTCTTCCGCGTAGAATTAAAAAAATAAAACAAAAGTAAGTAGCCTATGTGTTCTTCCAGACTATCCTCTACATCTGTACTATCATCGAAATCGGTTCAGCCGTTTAGGCTACAAACTCTAACAAACATCCATCCATTTAAACTTTCGCATTTATGATATTAGTAAGATTAGATTTTGCCCGCGACTCGGTCCGCTCGGAAAAACAAATGAAAGTAGCATATGTGTTCAAGACTGTCCAAATTCTTCATCTATGTCGAATTTAATCCATATCCGTTCAGTGGTTTTCCTACAAACTAAGAAACATCCATCTGAACGTTCGCCTTGATAATATTAGTGTCTGTAGTAGGTATCTACCATTTTGTTTTTCTCTGCTGTATTTGTCTTTCCATTTTGCATTTTTAACATTACCAAAATAGGTAATTTTGAACCTTCTGTAAAGCTTTCTTTGTACTGTTTATCTAATCATGTGGTAATAACGATAAATAATACAACACGTATAATTTAGCAATAAAATATTTTATTTTCAATATAAAACACTTTAGATGTACAGCTATACTATACAATTCCAAAAAGAGGTACCTATCGAATTTATCACGAAGCGGAATGTATAATTTGAAATGAGCCAAAATTTACATTGAATTTTCTAAGCATATTTAAAACTTATTTACTAAATCGCCTAGTACGATATTCTGAGCAACCATATTTGACTGCAATAATTGCCATTGTGTTAATTTTTTAATTTCTCGGAATAAGTTTTTTAAAAAGATTAAAAATGAGGAGATTTTTTTTTTATTTCTTACAAAATTGTGCAGTATTTTTAAAACAATATGGCAATATTGGAAAGTATTGAGAAAGCCTTTAAGTTTGAGCTCTATAAACTAAAAAAAAAAACTATAAAGTGTAAAAATTCAGTTATATTTACAAAATAGGTGGACTCTTCGTTAAAACGCACAAAATGCACACAAACACACGTTTAAAATCAACTATTTACAATACTAATTATGAAAACTAACATTTCATATTCACATTCTATATTTCTTAAAGCAAACATTATCATTGAACATTGAATAATGCGTTATTCACTCGATAATTTGGTTTCTCTTATATAAAAATAAATTGTTTAACATCTTGCATTAATTTACTTTTACACAATAAAGCTATTAAATCGCTAAGGTTATTTACATGACTGCCTTTGGATGTCATTTCCCTAATGAATTACATTTAGTCTTTGCACAACACCCGGATTAAAGTGTAAAATGTGTCAGATACCATGAGTAAAACGTCATGAATTAAACTAAGTACTTGCTAGAGTACATTACTTTATATTTAAATTAATAGTAATAAATGCAACTGACAATTTATTAAGTTTACAAGGAGCATTAACTCGTTGATGGCTGAACGCCGCGTCCACCCAAAAACCAGATGAAATAATAAGTGGACGCTGCGTTGACGGGTATATTTAATTATCAAAATCTATTCTACTCTTGTTAAAAGTGAAAAATTAATATGATTTTTGTTCCCAAACAAATTCGATAAACAAAAGTTTGCTCTATCAATTGACATTATATGGAATGTTCAACGTTATTGTGTTTCAGAAACACCTCCACAGAAATATAGTTATGTTTTTCCCATAAGAATAAAAGAGATGACAATATGTTTCACGGGTGTTAATAATCAAAGTCCAGGTTACACATTTTGTATGGAAAATTATAAACCCTAGATTACAGTTAAAATTAAATCCATTTTAATCTTAAATCTATTTAAAGCATAGACAATAAATAGCCGTTATTTGCTACGCTATGGCAGTGGGTATTGAGTTGACAGTCTTTATAGAAATTCATACAAGCTATTTAGTTAGTATCCGAACTACAGTACAACGAAATTAAATAAATTAATTTAACTAATTGAGATTCATTGGAAATCTTGTACTATGATGTCTTCAAACTCGAGTTTCTGCGTCGTCTTCAGTAGTTGATTTCCTAGAACAGTTATCTGTGTTCATTTGTTGTACAACTTTATTTTGTAATATGTAGGAAATTAAATAAAACTAACTAAAGCGTTTTATTTGTATATTAATATTAACTGTAAAAAGTTACATTCTAACCTATAAACTATGACACACTATAGTTACGTTCAGAAACATTTTCATTTAGAGTTCGATAATAAAAGAGTGTAAAGATAAAAATGACCGTGAAATTCGTGACGTAAGATCGCGTGCACAGATGTTTAGTGCTAATAAATGTATCCGAACGTATTTAAAACATGTATCTTTATATATTTTAATATGTATTACATGCATAACATTAAATAAAAGTTTACCTCCTCCCTACGATGGTTGCAGATGATTTTGCGCACGGCAACACCACCAGTTAGCAAAGCAAAAGATGATTTATAATGAATTTTTCTCATATAACCGCCACCATCTATTAAGAATTTGTTACAAGTTATTAATATTGTGTCGACTGGACAATACAATTTTTGTATATTTTTAGAAACCAAGAACCAAGGTTTCTTGAGATGTGTAAACATACTAGTTAATTTATATTTGTTACCTACTAAAAAAGTTGTAGTTAGTATTGTTCTATCTTTTTTTAGCTTCCTTGTAAGTAAGAATAGACACAGTTAGTAAAAAAGCAAAAGAGTACACTATTTCATTGCAAATCATGGTTTAAAAATTTTAAATAAAAGACTAATAGGCGGTATTAAATAAAAATAATAGTAATTTTCTCAATAAATTAATCGATATTTAAATAGGAACATTTATATCTCAATGCATGTCAAGCCAATGTACTAATGAATGATGATTTTTTTGTTTTGATATTTTAAATCATGCAGAATGATAGAATTTTGAATAATCCATGCTTTAATGATTCTAGCCAACATAAAATGTAAATGTATAAAAATATGTAAAGAAAAGAAACTTACTCGCTGGTTTCTCCCATAGTTGCTAGTGGCGCCATCTGCTGTTGATTTTCACCTGAATGCAAACATAAATATGACGTAACAATACAAGTAAATAGTATTTTAATGAGACATCGTTAACATTACAACATTAATTAATAATTATCAACGATTAAAAACCTTTTTTAACTATGAAATATTGTTTTCAGGCACATTTATTATGTAAATACTAAGTTTCCCTCGCGACTCCGTAGCAATAGCAGTTTAGGCTACAAACTCTTACATGCACCCATCTAAACTTTCGCAACTATCTATACATATAATAAAATTTGGAGTGTCTGTTTTTTAAAATCAAAAGAAAAATTCCAGATTTGTAGAAGATGATGTATTTGCGATGGTATTAGCAATGAAAACGAAAAGCATTTAAAAATTTTTTGTCTGTCTGTCCGCAAGCCACGTTTGTTCCGGGCACGCTCCGAAACGACTTGGCCGATTTCGACCAGACTTTCACTAAAGGGTGGCAGACATGGACGGGCATATTATAGGCATTTTTTATCTTAATGTTGCGTAGATGAAGTCGAGGGCAACAGCTAGTTTATAATATTAGTAAGAAATAAGGTAATTATTTATATATAAGGTAATTTCATGTAATTTTTTTAGTTTTGACAGTTGTGAAAGCGTCCTTACCTGCGTGTGCGTTGGCGCGCGCGGCGAGCGCCCCCTCGCGCGTTCCTATGTGATCCTCCTCAGCTAGAGTAAAAATAGACAAGCGTGCTAAACTAAATATCATAAACAAAACGAAAAAGCATATTTGTTTTGAGAAATCACTTTATATATTCAGCAACTTATTAAAACAAAAAAATAAAAAAAAAACATATCGTCGAATTGAATACCTCCTTCTTTTGGGAAGTCGGTCAAAAAACGAAATACGAAATTAAAGTGAATAAAAAAATCAAACTAAAATAATTTAAAGCATTAAAACAATAATAATTGCAAAACAAAATTCACACTATTAGTACAAATTCATTGAAACTTACCCGTGTAAGGGAATAAATATTTATCGTGTGTAAGCTTATCCGATCCTTCCGACATTCTATCATTATAATCTCCACCATAATGGCTTTCCATTTTCCTTTGATAATCATTTTTCAACATAGTCGCTATCCCGGAGTCCCTAAAATCTCTCGAAGGGTAACCATCATGATCCCTTGTAGTCACTCCTGAGTCCCGGAAATCCCTCGAACCGTACACATTGGGGTCACCGTTCAAATACTTTGTAGGACTGTAGCCGTATTCTGAGGTTCTTGATGCGGGTAGATAGGTTTTGGAGCCGTAAGGGTTTTGTGGTAATCTGTACATTGTGGGTGACATGGGGTAGTTAGGGTCGTAAGGTATCTGTTTCTCTGTATCGTTAGGTAATACACCGTACATCAGTTCTTCGTCCATTACGCCATATCTAGAATGTAAGTTACTAAAATATTAAACGATAAATAATAAAGAAAGTTTTCTATAGCTAAATTACTGCTATTTGAGTAATTCTAATGATAACTGGTCACCAAAGCGACCAATTATGGTTGTTAAACAATAGTATCTTCCTATACAATGATATCTCTACTTATAATACTACTAGCATTCGCCAGCGAATCCCTCCACGCGGAATAAAAAAAACAAATGCAAGTAACTTATGTGTTCTTCCAGACTATCCTTTACATATATGCCAAATTTCATCGAAATCCGTTCAGCCGTTTAGCTACATATGCTAACAAACATCCATCCATCCATACATCCATTTAAACTTTCGCATTTATAACAGAGGTAGAGCCCGCTTTAACATCTTCGCACGAATGGGTCGGCTCGCCCGGTGTAATACCACGACCACACAGAAAACAGGCGTGAAGTGGAAGCAATTCCGCGTTTCGTCTGATGAGTGTGGTGCCGGAGGCCTAATTTTAGTCCCTTTTCCTTTCCACCCTTTTCTTAAGAGGGAAGGATTGAAAGGAAAAGTGGATTTGACGGTGGAGGAGTCGCATATAAAGTGGAAATGTCCTCTTTACGTGCGTCTCCTCCTCCGTCGATGAAGGGTAGGCAACGCATTTGTAATTGCAGATGTCTATGGGCAGCGGTCGCTTTCCATTTCGGTGGATTTAGGTGGCCGCTTGCTCGTTTGCCACCTTATATTATATAAAAAAAAGTATGAAGTATGATAAAGAGGAAAGATTTGTATTTTTTTTATATTGAAATAACTCGTAAACTAATGATCTGATTTAAATTTCACATGGACGAAGTTGCAAGCAACAGGTAGATTTTATATTTTTTACAGGACTCAGAAGCTATCGTATCGATACCTGATATTGTGTAGAGAGTGATTGTACCGACCTGTTGTCGAGCGGCAGTCGCGAGGCGTCGACGCTGGCGACGTAAGTGTCGTGCACGTTCTCCAGTATGGAGGGCTTGAGGCGGTGGCGGCCGAGGTACACGCCCGACGTGAGGTCGGGGGGCAATTGTGTGGGCAGGGGGTGGGGTAAGGGGTGAGGCAGAGGGTTGGGAGAAGGCGACGCCGCGCTCAGTGCATCCTGCTCCGAGCCCGTCTCCTGAGACCAGCGGCCCATGTCTGGACGGTTCCCTTCTGATGAAAAAAAATCAGATTAGTAATAGTAGTATAAAATAAGCCTCTAGAATTTTCTATATAAAGGTAAGAAGGGACCTTCTCTGCCATGCGGTGTCCAGCGCGGCGCGGAGGCGAGCGGCGCTCCTTCTGTGATGTTGGGGAGGTAGTTGCCGCCATTGCTGCTGCTGTTGCGCTCTCCTGTGGAAATTAAACTTTACTTAGGGACTGTCCCACCACTGGCTGATAGAGGCTCAGATAACTTAAAAATGACATCACTGTGAGATAAGGACAAAATCCGACATTTTCATCAAATATTTTACACGTTGGATTGTTATTGCATTTGTCGGGAATAATTTGCGACAAAATATAATACTTAGGGCCTGTTCAATCAATTTGTAAATTATGTGATAACTATCCAACGTGTAGAATATGTGATGGACAATTTTTTTTCAGATCAATTAAAACCTACAGAAGCTAAAAATTCTTTAACCAGTAGATAACGCTTCTATGAGCTAGTATCTTTGGAAAGTGTTTCGAGCAACTAATTTGTTAAGTTTGTAAGAATGTGTGTGACTGACTGTTGGCGGAGGGCGCGTGGCTGGAGCGGCGCGTGCTGGTCTCGTCGTCGTCGCTGGAGTGGCTGGAGGCGAGGTCGAGGCTGCGCGCGCTGTCGCTGTCGCTGTCCGTGCCCTCCGCGCCCCCCGCACCCCCCGCACCCCCAGCACCCGCCGCACCCCCTGCGCCCACACCGCCCCCCGCGCCCTCGCTCGCACGTTTGCGACGACGTCTTCCTTCATCTTTTGACAAAAACAATTGTTTAGAACATCTAGTCATCGATCAGTTCTTCTTGGAATATGTGGTAATTTCGATCAGTTCTTCTTGGAATATGTGGTAATTTCAATTTTCGACTACAGTAAGCTGCTGGACTCAGCATAACGTTACCATCTTTCCTGGTGTGCAGCGAGGAGTCGAAGCCCCTGAGGTATGCGGGCATGTCGCTGGCGCTCGTGTTGTAGTTGGACGTCGACGTGCTCGTGTGCCGTAGCTGGCCGTCGCTACGACTGCAACGAAAGGCCAATTAAAGTTATCTATACAGAAGCCGATCAAACAGAATTATCTGAATATATCGAAATTACGGTAAAGAAATATTCATATATAATTTAACTCATTATCATGTAACTGCAAAAAATACAGGACTTCATTTAAATGTGATAGATAAATACATAGTTACAAATGTACTATATTGTTACCTATAAGGGCTGGAGCTTGTTTTAGTAGTGGAGCGCGAGGTTGTGGAGGAGGCAGATATGCCGATGTTGCGCAGCTGCCGGCCCGGCTCCCCGCTGTGGTATGCCAGAGCTGACCTAAATAATAAAAAAAAACAAAACGTAAGTCATCTTATGTAGTATATCGCTGAAACATTAAAAAATTGACTTGTGTAAATTAATACCTGTTTGCTTGAGAGAGGTTCGCAGCGCTGGAGCTGACTATAATGGACGTGTCAGCAAGGGGAACCTTCTTGCCCAAGCATCTGAGGACAGTCCTGGAAGAATAGTTTTACTTTATCATTTTGCTATAACACATAATTACTTAAGGATTTTTTTTGTCAGTATGAAGCTTTTAAGAAAAGAAGTTCAGTGAGCCCCTGTTTCGTAATGAAGAAATTTGATATACACGTTTTTATTCAATGATTGTCAGATTTGTGTAAGGCGGTAAGGCATATGGTGTAAGGTGTGAGTGCGAGTGGTGCGAGTTGTGTGGTGGTGCGAGTGTTGTCGTGGTGTGGCGTACCTGCGCAGGTTGTCGCGCACGCGCACGTTGAGCAGCAGGTGGCCGAGCGCGGCGGCGGCGGCGTGCAGCGTGACAGCGGCGGCCAGCAGCGAGCTGAGCGCGTTACGGCGCGCGCCCGCCTCGCTGCCCAGCACCAGCGCGCTCGCCCATGACACGCACAGCAGCGGCAGGCAGATTATACTGATTGCTAGCAGCATCCTGACACACGTGCACACTTATTACACTATTACACTCTTTCCATAATCAGTGTATTAGAGAAAGTTTGAGAGTAGTCTCAGGGGTACTTCTTACTTGACATTGATTGATTGACGAAAACAAGTGATCGGATGATCTGTAGTGTTAAATTCTTCTCAGAACTTTGTACTACACGTCGAGATACAATATGTAACGAATGATATTAGAAGGATTGAGATCATGTATGATGTTGATGGTTACCGTAAGTTGCCAAATCCGGTAACGTGATCTCGGACGGTGAAGGCAGCGCGCGTGGCGCCCGCGAGGAATACCACGGCGACGGCGGCGTACACTGCGGCCGGCACCACCACCCACCATACCACCGGCTCGTGGCAACTCACCCAGCAACTGGACATGGATAGAACAAAACTTTAGTAGTACACACTATTTTGAGAGCACCGTGTGGGTGTCGCGATGACTTACAAGAGCGCGTTGCCGTACTGGTGCGGGGTGTGGGCGGCGGCGAGCGCGAGCGCGACTGCGGGCGCGGCGTAGGCGGCGGCGAGCGGCGCGGCCAGCCCGCCGTGGTTGACGTCGCGCAGCTCGCGCAGCAGCCGCCGCAGCTGCCACGCCTCGCAGCCCGCCCAGCCCAGCGCCGCCAGCCACCAATAGTGCAGTGACATCGCTATAACCTTGCAGCCGAACTGAACACACACAAATATGCTCAAGTACACTACCCGTTGTCTATTAGCATTCGTTAAACGACCAGAACGCTCTCCCTCTATGTAGATTTGATCAGATATACAAATTAAAAGACTACTTAACTAATAAAGCTTACCTCGTTTTGCACCAAAGAGTTTCTAGCTTTGAGCGCGATAAGATAGAGAAGTTCTGCCATAAAGACACAGAATATGAGATGCTTGTGTATGGAATTGGAGACGGTGGCGGCGCCGCCCCGCATCAGGCACAGCGCCGTCCACGTCACCAGCAGCAGCGGCAGGGAGATGCTGAACGCCGTGTATGAAGTAACAGACTCCAGTAGAGACGGCTCCGGTATCAACTGGTAATCAAAGGTAACAATGAACGTAATTTAGAACTAATACAAGCAACTGTCAAGCATTTCTCAGCAATAATATATGCTGCACATTTATACGAACCTCAATGTCAACTTCATCGACCAACACAGCGAAGGTCGATAGATGATTGCACGTGCAGTTAATGCGTAGAGGTTCATCGGAGTAAGGCGACCAGTCGTAATCTATTTCAGTATGACAGCCAACACGGGACCATTCACCAGACCTAAGTAATTGAAAAGGAATTAAAACCTGAAACATTTCAATAAAGCAGACTTAATTGTTACGAAATAAAAGAAATTTACCCTCTCAACGTCGACCAATGAACGCATTGCGGATTAGTTCTGGAGCCAAACGTTTCTCTATTTATATCCAACCATAACTGCAATCTGATAGGTTTCTTCAACCTAATACCGCTCAGACTTTTATAGACCAGCCTCTTTTTATCCACCTCTTTGGTAGAATTAATTCCATCTTTGGTTTTATCGTTGGGTTCCATAACAAGAGCCATAACTTTTAGACCATCACTGTCGATTTTAATAGCCTTTTCGCTGCCGTATGTAGAATTGCTTTCTTTTAAATTTTCCGTGTCTTCAGTTTTATCTTGCCTTTTGAAGGCTGGTTGAATTACAATCGGTCCATGATTTTCGTTGTTATCGTCTTCGTTAGATTGTGACCAGGGATTTCTTGTTTGTGGGTTTGATCCAATGTTGTTTGCTTGCGATTGATGATTATGACCTTTATTAGCGTAGACAATACCTAAAATATTTACAAGATAAAGCTGAACAATTATGGATAAACGTTTTATTTTCACACCATTTGTCCGGTGATTTTGGAACTCCTATGGGACATAAGCTGGAATCTCACCTGCAACATCATTAATGTGAAGACTGTCGTTGTCACTGGCCTCCCTCCTCCAGACGTGTTCAGGTACGAAGAGCGCGAGCTGCAGCACGGGCGAGCCGAGCGTCACGTTGACGCCCCAGCGCCGGCTCACTGAGTCGTCAGTGCGCAGCGGCAGGAGCTGGGAGGAGTTGCGCGAGTACTGCATGTATGCGAATACAGCACGGGACTCGTATACTGATACTATGTTTTCTGTTTTGTAAGAAATAAATACAAATGAGAGGTAAAATACGATTTAATTATTTAAAAAAATACACTTTTGAGTTATTTGTGTTGATAAATTCAACTGACCTTCTGTATTACTGTTAATTCCAAGCAGATCCAGCGGCAGAAGTACCCTCGAATATTTATCAAATTTGTTTTTATTTTTCACATAGTTATTATATTTTGGGAATGACACGGTCGGACTGGATGGTTTCTTTGTTTTGGTTTTGCCGTTGTTATAGTAGCCGGCTTGTATTGGGGAATGTATGAATGCAGAAGTATCGGGTAGTACCACACGCTCAGTTGTCATGGTTTCTCCGCTATAGCGGTTTAATTGTGTAGGTTCGAAACCATATATCGATTCTGCTGTTACAATATCCACTCCAATGACTGTAATTACAAATAGAACAGTTAAGAATCATCTTTAAAAATGATGGTTAGTTGAAAATAAAGTATTTTACATACCCAAATCACTGGTGACGATTTCAAAGGGGCTTGTATAAGTATCATGCTGACTTTCCGCGAGTACTGATATGTATTTGTCGAACTTTTGCAGCAGATGTTCAGCGCCGTGGCCTGTCAGCTTCCTAATGCGTTGCCATTCTTTCTCATATTCCATGTTCAGTATTGTGTTTGCCGATTTGATTATGTTCTGTAGATGAAATAAAATTTTACAATTGGACTTTTTTTCCAATAAGCTGTCTTGTGCCACGCTTCGAACTCGTAGATGCATAATATTCAGAGTGATGCAATTAGAATTTGAAATTGTAAGATTCATAGCTGTCATTACAAAATATATCCTCTTAGCTTGGAATTCTCGTACTCAATATTCAAAATGTGTATAGAGGATAAATGTATTTCTTAGTTAACAGTTTTCAGAATCTCCACGCTCTCCATTACACGCCTGTTTTGTGTGGTCGTGGTATTGCTGGGGGCAAGCCGACCCTACAGTGCTATGATGTTAAAGCGGGTTCTACTAGGCGAGTTGAATCTACATAACTGACCCTGACGTAATCCTTGTCCTGGCTGTGTGTGAGGTTAAGGCCGGCCTGGCGCAGCTCATGGCGCAGCAGCTCCAGCAGCAGCCCCTCAGCGACGAGCACGTCAGCGCCGAACAGCCGCGACGTGCGCGCGCACGCGGACCACACCTCCTCCGCGAGACGCACGCCCACGAACGTGTTCACAGTCAGCTCGCCCGTCTCTATCTTGTGTAGCTAGACATTGGTATAAGTGGGATTCTTACCTATCTGTTGTTGATGTACAAAACAAGAGAGTTTTAAATGGTATATTTACCTGTTTTCGAAGCTGATAAAAAGTTTCAGTTGTACAGTTGAACATGTCAGGCTCCTGCCACGGCACCACTTGCACCTCGTCACACATACGCGTCGCTCTTCCGCTAGACCCTGCACGGTTAAAAAGACAATTATTTGTGTAATAAATTAAGAGCGTTGTACTGAGTCGATGTGCCATAAATTGAGACTCTAGGCTGTGACTTCGAACTATAAATAGTTCGAAGTCACAGTAGAATAATACATTTTATAAGGTTTACCTGTTGGACAATCAGTAATAGCTTCTACTCCAAACTTGGTTCGTGGCCACCAAACTCCATTCGAAAACGATCGAGGACATCCATCATAAATAACTGAAAATGTTAAAAAGTGACATTGGAAAAACAAAAGAATTTCGACCAATTTTTTAATGAAAACTATGTTAGGGAAGTACCTTTGCAGCCAGCATTGGGCGTGACCTCGGCGTACAGATTGGAGCAGGAGTCGCAGGCGCGGCCGATAACGCCGCTGCGGCAGTGGCACTGCCCGCTGCTGTCTTCGCACGAGCTGTTGAGCGAGCCAGCTGCGTAGCACTGGCATGCCACGCAGCCCTCGCCCTCCGGGGACTTGTAGTGGTTCTCCTAAGAACACGTATGTATCGAGATGAATTTGGAACAGAAGTTTAATGCCATTAATGCAACTTGTTACTAGTCTACAAACGTACAGAAAAAGTTCAAGTCCAAACCTGTAAATCCGTGTACATACCTTGCATCGGCAGCGGCCGTCTTTAGCGGCGCAGTGCGGGTGGAAGCCGCGCGCCGAG
Organism: Papilio polytes; assembly: GCF_000836215.1. NCBI lineage: Eukaryota > Metazoa > Arthropoda > Insecta > Lepidoptera > Papilionidae > Papilio > Papilio polytes. Next base: position 2,042,641 of record NW_013524901.1, read on the forward strand.
TCGCAGTCGCACGGCCCGCAGCCCGTCACACCCCACCATCCGCCGGGACACTCCTCCTCGCGATGCTCCACACACCCCTCCGCTATTTGAGAAAACAAGTATATGTAAGGAAACAAAATCTAAAATAAAAAGATAGGAGTACTTAAATGCTAGGAAGAAACTAAATCTCATATTTCGCGGAACTAACCTGTCATAATGTACCCCTGTGCGCACTTGCAGCTGTAGCCCCTGTGCGAGTCGTCGGGCAGGCAGACGGCGTGCGCGCCGCACGGCCGCAGCTCGCACGCCGCCGCGCAGCCCGGCCCCACGCGCCCGCGCTCGCACACGCACTGCGTGCTGTCCCACTCTGACTCGCATTTACTCTACGCAGGAAGGAAAGGGACAGTTATATTAAAATCATTTATAACTGTAAATAAAACGCAATCGGTTAAGAGTTAATACATACATAAGGTGGACAGATCGAAAGCAAACAATCTGCCTTCGACTGACATCCGTCTCGAACATTTTCTCTGACAGTTGGCCGGTTGAGTAGAGACTGTGCGGTGCCCACTCGAACGTCCTGATTACATTTGAATGTTTGTAATATCACAAACATTATAGATCAAAATTAAGGAAAACAATTTTCCAATGTACTAACTTGAATACACCCTTCAAAGTATCCAACTTCTGATGCCAACAATCCCGCTGTAGTATCAGGACCGCCGATGAGAATCTTGCCGATGTATTGTCCTTGTATCTTGTTGGCCAACATCGGCAGCAGCGCGCTCTTCAGCCCGTAGTCGATAACGACCGATATGTCGGTGCCCAGCCATTTGATTTCTACTCGATGCCAGTTGCCATCAGCGAGGTTAGTCGATGGTAGGAACATCGTTTCTCCGCTATACGAATAGTGCAGGAGTCCCGATTTAAGCTGTAATAAAAAAAAAACATATTGACCGAAGAAGTCTTTTAATAGTCTGACAAATATATTTTAAGTACTTACACTAATAAATACGCTGCTATTCTGTCCGACTTGTACGGACATAAGGAAGGCGTCATGTTGCCGCGTGCGCAGACTGAGGGCATTCAGCCAAGGTAGCTGGATGGGCCGCAGGAGAGGGTTGAACGACAACATTCCATCGCCACTGAACCGCCATGGCGCAGACGTTGCTAATTGTATAAGAAACAAAGATTAAAGAACCGTCAAGACAAACTACAGTGTCACATTTGTTTATACTTACTCTCAGAGCAGTCATGTCCCGAGTAGCCCTCGGGGCAGTCGCAGAGGAAGGAGTCCCAGAGGTCTGTGCAGTTGGCGGCGCGGTGGCACGGCGCGGAGCTGCACCGCGACCGCTTCTGCGGGCAACCAGCTAGTGTGCCGTTGTCCGACACGTAGCTGTGTACACAATGTCAAATACACTCCTTTTCCACTAAGCTAATAATCTTATCTTACTAATATTATAAATGCAAAAGGTTAATTGAAGGACATTTGTTATAGATGTAGAAGATAGTCTGAAAGAATTCATAGGCTACTTATTATTAGGTTTTTTAATTCCAAGCTAGTAAAGTTATAATAATATTTAGTTAGTTACTAACCTGTTAAGATCTAGAAATTTATGGTCGATATACACATCGGATATGCAGCCAACAAAATCCTTGTTCTTGACTTGGAAGCTTGTTGGGATGTTCGGTAGACCGCCAATTTGTAGAGGTCCGGTCAAATCAAGAAATCTGCGATAACGAAAATGACTATATCTTATTGCTTTTAAATACTGCACCAGGTATATTTAAATAACATTATTATGATTTCTGTATTGTTTTACCTGTGACAGGTTTCAGTGGGGACATCGCATCGCGGTGGTAATTCTTTCCTTGTGAAGTTCGCGCATGCGTATTTTATTCCGAATTCGTTCGCGCCAGCCAACGATAAATCTTTATCACAGTCATCTACTATCATAGTTGCAGTCTGAAAAATGACATTTATTAATAGTACTGACAAATATTAACTATTTTACGTATGATTGATTATCGATTAAAATTCTCATTAGTATAAACTACCACGATCACGTCAGCTAAAAGAAGGTAAGAACGATTTTAGGTGAAAAACATGCAATGTAAGTTTTGAATTTCCGCAGTGGAATCCCAGACTTACCCTATTATAATACTGTATCTCCACCGTGTGCCAGGCGCCGTCGGAGACGTGCGCGGCGACGGAGACCTCAGTCCTGGCGCCGCCCAGCGCGAAGGAGAAGCGCAGCCCCTCCCCGCCCGCGCGCCCCGCCCCGCCCCCCACCGTCTCCAGCGATACGAAGTCGTGTCGCTCGTTGTACCGCCCGTTGTACATCAGAAGACCAGATGGAGATGTGGTTGCGAATCTGTAGGATTTGGTCTTTTAGATCACTTACAGCTAGAGCGTCAGAAGGTCAGGGGTTCAAGCACTTGACTTGTAATCTACAGGTCTTGAGTTTAAATCGCATCATGTATAAATGTGATTGATATGTGTAAAGACCAACCCGCAGTGGGCCAGCGACTGTAGCCTAGTCACCCCTAAGGGTCGGATCCGAATTCTTTAGTCAGGACGTATAGTGAGCTGGTGATGATAACTAGATTTATCTATGAAGATGAATGATTCCAAATGTACTTACTTTAATTTAAAATTAAATCTGTGCCTTCTTTTCAGGCCAGGAAACGTCAGAAAAGAAGATGTGGGGAAACTCCTAGCTCTTAGTTCACACATAGCTGTTGTATACTCCGCGTCGATCGTACACCCCTGACACAAGATGCCGCCCTCCCGGCGCGCCACGCACTGCGACCCGCTGCGGCACATTGTACCGTCACCGTTCAGGTCGCATGTCGCCTTTTTTAAAACTGTCTCACAGTTCGTTCCTGTAAAGATACTGTAGTATAGATGCGTGGAATAAATAATGAAACGTCCATTTACTTTGACGGTTAATTTATTACTGACTGTTAAGTGTGCAGCAGATACATTGATATCCAGCTCAAAGGGCCAATACATTCAAAAGTTTTATTACTAAGAAAATTAAAGCTGTAAATTGTCAATTTGAAGGCAATTTTAGCTTAGTTGCTAAAAATGGAACTTAGCGACAGATGTAGTTGTTTATGTTAATTATATATTTAGTAATACATACCGGTAAATCCAGGCGCACATACACAAGTGTATCCTCCTTCTCGGCGTATACATGTACCGTTGTTAACACACGGCGAGGAATAGCACAAATCAACTTCTGTGTCGCATAAAAAGTGTTCTCGCAGACCTATAAAACATACAATACAGTAATTCCAATTGATAGCAATAAAATAAAATAATTACATTCATTAAAAAATGTTGATTTTATTATTTTGTTAGTGATTTCTAGCTTCAAGCAATCACCTGAAAATCTTTTTTTAAAACTGGATTTTGGTTTAATACCGGCCACTAGATGGGGCTAATAAAGTGGGCGCAACATTTATATAGTAATTACATTATTTTAAAAGACAAAACGATAGTTATTTAAAATAGTAACGTAATTTACAATCATTTTTATGTTAACACCGGCAACAGATAATCCACCAAAATAAGACAATTTAAAAAAAATTATAAAAAAGCAAAGGATTTTTGGCACAAAACAAAAGAAAGTGCGAGATGTGATACGAAAGAAGAAATAACGTAATTGTGCGCTCATGTACTCACACTAATATTATAAGTGCGAAAGTTTATATGGATAAATGTTTATTAGAGTTTGTAGCCTAAACTGCTGAACGGATCTCGATGAAAAGAACACATAAGCTATTCAATTTTGTTTATTTTTTAAGCGGAAGGAGACGCGGGTGAAAGCTTTATAATTTATACAAATAAAACGTACCTGTAAATCCTTGCGGACATTGACAAGTGAATGTGGTGACAGGATAGATGGGCCTGAACAACACACTGTCGCTGGTGATGAAGCCGGACGCGTTGCCGAACTTCAGCACGGTGAGACACTCCTCGAAGTTAAGGCACGGCTCGTGGATGCATACGTTGTCGTCGAATGGTAACACCTACAGTAAAATAAACGAATCTTTAACACGGGAAAAGTTTCTAGTGGTATCTTAGTAAGTGTCGGTGGCTAAGGGGTTTGAGCACTTGACCTGTAAGGTAGGCAACGCATCTGCAATTGCAAATGTCTGTGGGCAGTGGTCGCTTTCCATTTCGGTGGATTCAGGTGGCCGCGTGCTCGTTTGCCACCTTATGTTATAAAAAAAAATCCACAGGTCCTGGATTCGAATATTGGCATGTACCAATGAGATTGTTGATTTTTAGAATTTCATGTGTACATAATTTACTCGACGTTCTTACGGTAAAGAAAAACATGGTGATGAAAACCTAAAAAAGAAATTTAAAGATATTTGTGAAGTCGACCCTAAGCTGAGACGTATGGTTAGCTGGTGAAGGAACAGAATTATATTATTTACCTGTACTGTAGCTAGCCTGGCGAGGGTGGCGCGGTTGAGGTAAAGCCTCTCCCGCAGGTGCGTGGGCGAGTAAAACTCCGCTGCGTCGCTCGCCGCGCCTAGCTCTGCCTCCGGCCGCCGCGCGGAGAACGACACGTTCAGGATGTTTCCCGTCACATCGGTATCGTCCTGATTTGTAAAAAACATGATGGTATTTAACATGGGAAACATCGCGGAAAACTGTCTTTAATAGCTTGTTTGAAATTTGTGAAATGATAATAATTTAAGTACGGTTGTTCGAGAAAAGCATCTAAGGATATCTCCATTATCTGCAATAGTTGGCAAAAAACTAATTGTTTCTACTGATATATTTTTTAAATAAGTAACCTGCACACTGAAGACATAGATATTCTCCTTGGGGCAGGGCACGATGGCCGCCAGACCGTCGATGAAGAATCCGAGCAGCGGCGACAGGAACTGTTCCGCCGTCATGTCGTTCAGCCGCACGGTGATGGAGTTGAACAGCATCTCCTCGGTGATTAGCCGCACTGACAGCTGCATCATCGCTTTGATTTCGTTCACGCCATCTGCAAGTGAAAAAGTAAAATTTTTCACATCTGACTTGATATGTAAGCTAAAAGTTGCTCACAATGATAATTTTATTTTGACGTGGTGATTAAAAATGAGTGTATTGTAGTGTCTATTTGTGTAGTTACCTGTAACTGATATCTCCATTGTAGCCAATTTAGGGACGTTTGTATTGAGTTGCGGCGACAGTGTCATGGCGCCGGTTGTTTCGTTCAATAGAACAAGGTTTGCGTTGTTCCCGGATAGAATTCGATATTGAAGCTGCAATGTCAAGAACAAATTAAAAATATGAATTTTACTTGAGAAAAACAATAATGTCTAGGTGCTTTATCAGACGCAAAATTATTAGGATTATTAAAGAGACGAGTTTCATTTACTCTGTTTTCTTTTCGACTTACTTTATCAGAAACATCGGCATCATAAGCGGGCACTCTACCGAATGGTCCCACAGGAAAACAGTCCTTAAAGTTATTGAAAATGATCTGAAAGTCCTTCATCATTGGCGCGTTGTCGTTCACATCAGTCACCAACACTTCCACTCTGACGTCATTCCAGAGCGGCGGGCTGGCCGCGCGGATGACCAATTCGTATTTCTTTCTCGGACTTTCATAATCTAAATCCACCATCGTAACTAGCTCCGCTTTATCTGACCCTTGACGTGTTTCTAATGAGAAACTGTTTGAATCATCACCACCTGAACGAGAAAAATACTTTTATTAAAGTATCTATTGGGATTTGTTAAGAAATTTTAAAGCTCTTTTACTAATAAAGCATTTGTAAAAGAACTTACAGTCCATATAGTCCCTGTGGTTTTGTGCTATTAACAAAATAATCAAAACAGTAAAAATGTGTGTTTAAATTATAAAGAGAAAATTAAACAAGAAGAAAGTGTTTTAACAATTTAAACAAACTCGCTTAGAAGTGATAAGTCATATTTTATATACAGTGTTTGAATGTTTCTACTACTACAGTGCTTTTAAGTGCGTGTTAGGGACTCTTCGATGTAACCAAGTAAGAAGTAATAGTTACCTTTAATAGAATAATGTATAACAGCATTTGCTCCTTCGTCAGGATCATGGGCTCTTATTTCTCCGACAGTAGTCCCTATAGGACTATTCTCTGGTATATAGAATGTAAGGCAGTCACTTTCAAACACAGGAGGAGAGTCATTTATGTCTTCTACTTTTATGTGGATCACAACCTGTGAATTTTAATATGTTTAAAGAATCATCAGTATAAAGAGCTTGAAGACATAAAAACACAGACCCAATCTACAAGAGGAAGTGACAAAGCAATTTAATAAAGTTAGAAGAATAATACATTATGGAGAAAAGTCCACGTGTGTTCCTACCAGTGATTCGTAAAGCAACCTATGAAGAAGATTGATTTTTATAATTATTTTGATGATGGTGCGGAAGAATGATGCTGTGGAAGTGGATTAGTACATCAAGAAGGTGAAATACAGACACAGAGAGAGAGATAGAAATACTAACACTGGAGCTCTGCGGTGGGGTACCACCATCGATCGCGAGGGCCTTGAGGTCGTAGATAGCTACAGACTCTCTATCCAGCGGCTTGTTAGTGCGCAATACGCCGGACGCTGCGTCCAGTGCAAAAGACCCTTCCTCACGTTCGCGCGTCGCCAGCTCGTAGTGCACGCGCCCGTTCAGACCCACGTCCGCGTCTGACGCACTCACCTGCGTCACTGACGTACCTGCCAAAATAATGCAGAATTATTTGAATTACTGCACATTCAAACATTCAGGCGCAATTTTTCGTTACTTGGAACTATTACATAATAATCAATTTCATACCAACTAGAGCATCCTCCATAATGCTAGAAGTGTACAATTGTTGTTTAAACACTGGCGCGTTGTCGTTGACGTCTACAACTGATATCTCGACATCAGTTGTGTCAGAAAGAGAAGGAACACCACCGTCTCGAGCCGTCACCGTCAGAAGATACCCTGGAAAGAAGTAATATTTTATGAAACACTAGCTTTCGCCCTCAACTCCGTCCGCGCGGAATTAAAAAAAAAACTTAGTAAGTAGTCTATGTGTTCTACCAGAGTATGTACTACAAATCCATTGAGGTCCATTCAGCCGTTTAGGATATAAAGTCCAACATACATCTATCCATCCAAACTAGTTTTGTTATTGAAATGACATTTATATGTACTTACCACTCATAGTCTCCCTGTCAAGCAGCTTGTTGGTGGTAATAGCTCCAGTGTGAGGGTTGATGAGGAATTCCCGGTCGTGATGCGCGACCGCCTCGTTGGAGATCTCCGAGCTGAGGCTGTACGTGATCTGCGCGTTCACGCCAACGTCGCTGTCTGTCGCCGACACAACCAATACTGTCGTGCCTACTGGCGCGTCTTCGAATACCTGGTGATGTTTGAAATATTTTGTGTTTGATCGTATGGAGAGAACCACTATGTGAAATGCAAATTAAGATTCTGAAAACAAAATTGAGAAGTAAGATTCGTTTCGTTGTATTTTTTAGTTACGAAATTACTTTACTGGGTTCTTTCTAAGTTTCTTCTAAAGAAATAAATTCCTAAAGAAATGAATGACAATTATAAAAAACTTACGAAATTACATTATCAGGATGTTTCTCCTAAAGAAATAAATTTTGGCAAATGACGATTATCAAAAAATTGTTTCCCTTTTCAGATAGAATGAAAGTTGTACATAGTATGTGTGCACTTATAGATTTTATTTACAAAGTTACTCACCGAAGCAGTGTAGGGTGCATTCTCAAAGACCGGTGCGTAGTTGTTAGCGTCAGTGATGTTGATGTGCACCATGGCGGTGTCGGCGCGGCCGCCGGAGTCAGTGGCGGTGACGGTGAGGACGTAGCGCCGCTCCTGCTTGAAGTCGAGCGGCTGCGCCACCGTGATCAAACCACGACCGTTCTGAGACGTGATGGAGAAACGACCGCGTGTGTTCCCACCCGTGATCTCGTAATGCAACCTATAAAGAAGACATTTTAGAGCTTGTCGTTGTTTTTATAATTATTTTAATGATGCTGTGACGATGGTTAGGCTTAGTCTACTTTTATAACGTGAATGGAAAATGGTTACAAAAATTAAAAAAAATATAGTGATCTTTAATTTACTACTTTTGCATTTGTATTATGTTAAGTAAAGGAAATCTCGCTCTGGAGAACGTATTCACCTATTATCCTCATCGGCATCAGTCGCGGTTACAGTAACCACTGGTGTGCCAGGAGGTTCATCCTCAGCCAGTTCCACTTCATACTGCGGCGGTGAGAAGACCGGGTCGTTGTCATTAACATCCTGTACTACAACCGCCACTGACGCTGTTGCTGAACGTGGTGGAACACCACCGTCTGTTGCTGTTACCTGTGTAAGAATTTATAGAAATTTAGATGGCCAAAATAAACTATTCTTGACTAGCTGTCGCCCGTTAGTTAGTCCGCGTAAAATAAGAAAAAACAAAAGTAAGTAGCCTATGAGTCTTTCCAGATTATCCTGTATGTCTACGCCAAATTTTATCGAGATCCGTTTAGCCGTTTAGGTTACAAACTCTAACAAACATCCATCCATCTAAACTTTTGCATTTATAATATTAGTAAGGTTATGGAGGTAAATAATGTGTAGTGTAGTTCACCTGCAATTGGTATTTAGGCTGGACTTCTCTATCGAGCTGTGCTGAGGTATAGACCCAGCCAGAACGAGGGTCGATGCTGATCGGCAGATCGTTATTGCCGTTGTACTCCTTGTCCGATAAAGTATACGTCAGTTCAGCGTTCACACCCTCATCGGCATCATAAGCTTGCACCTATAGGAAAAAACTTTTATTACATCTGCAATTATAAATGAAACACGAACTTGTTCTACTTTGGAAATTAGTTTAGTTTTTATTGTCAATAGACACAACTCACCCTGACAATACTGTACCCGACGGGTACATTTTCGCTGACGGACTCTTGGAACAGCGAGGTGTAGAACCTGGGCGCGTTATCGTTGACATCCTTCACGTTCACCAGCAGCTGTGTCGTATTTGACCGCGATGGACTCCCGCCATCTGAAGTCATTATTCACGTCAAATGTCGCGTGACAATACGTCGTCTAACGATAGCAATTAAGGTAAAAACATGAAGCTTTTTGTCCGCTGAAACACGAATTTAATTTTAGTAAGAATAATTGATCTTTTCGGAAAACCCTTTAAGTATGTTTTCAGTTTCATCTAATTCGTAAGGAATGTTTTATACAATTTTGTAGGTATAATAATTGCAAAGATCTGATAGAATTGTTTAATTCAAATGTCATCAATAAATCCCAAATTTACTATACAGTTATACAAACCTTGTGCCCTTATTACAAGACGGTAGTTTCGCACTTGTTCGTAGTCTAGAGGCTTGACAAGCGCCACATCGCCGCTGAGGCTGTCGATGGAGAACTGCATCTGCGTGTTGCCTCCTATAATGGCGTAGCGGATCGCAGCATTGGCTCCCACATCCGCGTCACTAGCTCTGATAACAGATAAAGTATTGTAAGAGTATTTCACTTAACACGTAGTTATTAAGATTGAATGTGGCTATAAAGGTAGTGCAAGACCGAAGAAAGTATGAATGGATTAGGTGAAAGTAACATGTAAATCCAGATATGACGGCAGATAGATAGGCAAATAGAGAGCAGAGCATAGAGATGGATGGGATACCAGTACATACTGTGTCGACGCTCAGTATCGACTAGGGCAGATTTATAATGACGATAATGAACATTTATAAGTTTACTTAAATTGTAACAAGTAAAAACAGAACATGAAACTAGAAAGAAAATACGAAGGATGTCAAAGTATCGTTTACTTGGTGTAAAAATGGTTGTTTTTAGAAAGCTTTTAGCGAGAAGACTGTTTATACGTAAACTATGTTAGCCTCGGAAACTCTTTCAGACATTTTCCACTAACTCGTGAACTTTAAAGTTAGTTTAAAAGACATGAAATAGAGTATAGACACTCGTAGAAGCGTGTTTCAGTCTAAATTATTTATGTAATGTTCCATCCTGTCTAATACGTTTTAAACTTTACATTTAGTTAATGTATTCACTAAATAGAACTTACATATTACCTCTACCAACTTTTAATCTATGTACAATACTTTCTATACTTTATCTAGCTTGAATATATGATAAATTTCAAATTTATTGAAGCTATTTCTCTTTCCAAGCCACTCCCATGTTGTGAGTACACAATTTATTTTATGTGTATGATAAATGGTGTAAGTTTTAATACCGGTAGCTGCTGCTATTATAAATTGAACAGATTTGTACAAAGCCGCAAACGCAATGTGTACGAAGCGTAATATCCTAGCTGTAAGCAACAATTTATTATGGACGCATAAATTTCAACGTCCAGACGCGGCAGGAGTTCTAACGTGCGATAAAACTTCAAGACGGCCAACGAATAAACACTATCTATTTGAATTTTATCTTGGTGCGAAGAATATTTTAAAGGATCTTTAATGGAAGTCTGTTGTAAAACTTCATAAGGTAATGTGCTGGAATAATCTTATCTATAGGAAAGTTTCTCTTTTGTTTTTAGAAGTAGATTTAATACCAGAAAACATGTTTTTGTATCATGCAACTTAGTAGCTATGTTTCAGTATTGTTTGAAATATAAATAAATGCACAAATAATTACTTGATTTTGGCAATGATGGGGTTATCGGAGACGCTGATGTCCTCGTCGACGGTGACGGTATACGTCTTCTCGCTGAACTGCGGGTAGTTGTCATTATCGTCTATTATGTTCACGTGGATTGTGGCACTAAAACACGACAGAATATAAATATAGTATAATAGCGGAATTGTTTATCGGCACTTAACTTAAAGACTTCATTAAGTTATGATACTCTCGTAACATGTTAATGAGAAATTACGGCTTTCCAAATGTCTACTTCTTATACCGTCATTTGTTAAACTATTACCTGCTAGAAAGCCTATCTGATACAGGACTCGCTTGATCCGTCGCCTTCACAATGACAGTGTATCTGGAGACCTTCTCCCTGTCTAAAGGCGCTCTCGTGAGCAGCGCGCCGCTCCTGCCGTCTACACGGAACACGTCAGGTGCGCTCGATTGTTCGGTATCACCTTCCACAGATTCATTAACTTCCTCTGGATTCAGACTGTCCGCTGATACTGAGTCTATCGTATACTCAACCTGCAAAGAAAAGTTTATTAGTCTATACTGATATAAAGAGGAGAAATATGTATTTTTGTGTGTATTGACATAACTCAAAAAGTACTGGCTCGATTTGAAAAATTCTTTCCCCAGTGAAAGCCACGTTATCACTAAGTAACGAGGGCTATGTTTTTATTATTTTTTAATTTCACGCGGGCGAAGTCGCGAGCAACAATTAGTCACTTATAAAAATATTGTTAGTGTCTTATCTTCTTTTCAAAAGCCCACTAAAACGGTAAATAGACTATTGACATGTAAATCTATGCATGTACCTGTGCGTTGTTGCCGATATCTTGGTCGGTGGCCTTAAGCGTCAGGACGGTGGTGCCGGCGCTGGCGCCCTCGCGTACTGACGCCTCGTACTGTTGCATCTCGAACACTGGAGCGTGGTCGTTGCAATCCAGTACGTTTATCTAGGAGAAAGATATACTTTTAAGTAACTAATGATAAATACGGCTTAAGCTTATTCATTTATCAAAAAAAATCTTGAATTCGGTTAAATTCGGTAATTACATTGTGAGAATTCTGACAATCACTGTTTTCATGTAAGTACATGTACAATTTCTTGTGAGATTTATTTAGGAAACACTAAGTGCGAGTATGGACTTAAATTATTTTGTTTCTATCGTTTTGATTACCTGGAGTGTTGTAGTACCACTTCTAGGCGGGAAGGTATCATCCTGCGCGACCACTCTGAAGTAATGAACGTCTAATCTCTCTCTGTCTAGTCTCGCTTGCGTTGTGACCACGCCTGACCTGGTGTCCACCGCGAACATGCCCGCGGAACGAGAGTCCAATAAACTTGACATTGAATACGTCACTGGGCTATTCTCAGGGTCCCTGTTAAAGAAGAGTATTTTATGGTCATCCATTAAAATTTTTAGTCTAATTAACATGCGTAATGGAGGAAACGGTTTCTTATATGGATTTCTGGATAAATGTTCACGAAGTTCTGTTTGTCGTTAGAATGTCTAATATTTGAACATGATAAAAGTTAGAAAGAGAGGGTTTCTTTGCAACAAATCGTTGAATTACGTAGTCATATGGTTGTATGTCTGTCTGGCATGATGCAAATATCATCAATATGAATTAAGCTAGTTTAGTTTTATGGTCTGGCGGCCATTGTCTGGCAACAATGCGCCGGCTCGTGACGTCATGAAATGGATGACATCATAAAAGCCTAACGAGCTTAAAGCCAATTGACCGGGCGGATGGTTTGTGTCTTACGGACCGTCTTGTTTCACATTCAAGGTTTCACTCGTCTGGCAACTTGGATGACTAATGCATCTATTCCTTTTCAAAAGGTATAGTGTTTGTTATTTAATGATAACCTTTAGATTTTTACAGAGTTCAGTAGTAACTAAACTAAGGGATATCCTTATGCGTTTATTTGTACACAGGTAAACTTTTTACTATTTTTCCCCTTAAATGGATAAACGCAAACTATTCGATATTGGCGGTAGTATTACGATGAAAGGTTTAATAATGTGAATCCTGCTAAGTCGTTATGATCCTGCCATTCACGGATCATTGAGCGGGGTGAGCGGTTGGCTGCAACGCCTGTTAGTGGCATTAGTGGGCAGGGGGAAGTAATACTGAAAATAATTTTATCGTAGTGACATTTCTTTTTATAGTCAATTCCGTAGAAGCTGGATGCAAAACCTTTTAAGTGCTTCGGATCTAAGGGTTCTTTTAGGTACTTTTTATATTTTTAATTTCGTCGTGTTACAAATAAATGTACATATTAAATTTATGTAATGAAGTTAAACAGATATCTTGGAAATAAATTAATTATATGACTGCTTTAATATTCAGTTAACCTTTAATAAAATAACATCAATATTAAAAGAAGCCAAGTACTTTTTAGTCTTGGATAATTAAAATAAAAATATCCTTACTAAAGATTTTGGTAATTTTGTACAACACTTACCGAGCTCTGACAGTTGTAACGACTACACCTGGCGGCTGTTCCTCAGCAACAGAAGCCACGTACAATGCTTGCTCGAAGTAAGGTGACTGGTTCCGTAATTCTCTCTTAACTCTACGAGCAATATCTGTATCATTAAGTTCCTGATGATGGTAAACTATCTTTAGTCTGTGGTCGGAGTCTACGATGTTCGATTTGTCACAGTTAAAAGTAAACAGGATAGACACCTTCCACATCGGTTCTTGTATGCACATATCGCTACTCGCTACAAGATCACCCTGACTGCTCTCGATCACGAATCTAGGGTCGCTGACATCCAAAAATTGAACTTTACAAAACTTTTGAACAGTACGCGGGAGGAACGCTGTTAACGAATTTATAAATTGTGATTGTTTAAGACATATTCCCTGCCACCGATCAGTAGTCGGTATTGAAAAACTGGCATACGTTTCAGAGATCCATTGCTTAGCCTCGGCTATCTTAACATCTATCGCCATATCGAAAGGTAATGGCAGAGATCTTTTATTTCTACTTCTATTTCTCGCTGCGAAGTCCTCGAAAACTGCACTCGTCCACGGATACGCTGTCGATAGCACTTTAAATTGACTAGAAAGTAATTCTTCTTCCTCTTCCATTAATCTCCAATCCATTATCTCTGGTTGATAATAGTGTGCCGCTCGTTTGTCTCTGGTATGATCATCTTCATATTGTAACGCGGCATCATCTTGATCGTAGACACGATCGAAATCGATATCATAGAGATCAGCGTGTCGTCTACTGCAGTCTTCTCCCGTAACTAGTATTCTAATAGGAAGGCTGTAGTAGTCTATATCGCGTATTCGTTCTGAAGTCGAGTCTACGTAGAAAGTGAAGAGGTTAGGATAGAGTACTCCATCGCATCGCAGTCTTTTCCTGAGGGTGACGAGACCGGAGGTTCTATTGACTCTGAGGACATGATGGACGAAGTTTGCGGTACGGTGTACGTCTATTGTGTATGCACGTTCCGAGCCAAGCTTGTAGACGGCCGCGTCGAGTACGACGTGTCCGGGCGGCGCGGTGTCGGGCACAAGGATGAGGTAGGCCCTGGTGAGCGACGCTGCACATGCAATGAGGAACGCAAGCGCCCAGGCCCGCGTCCGCGCTCGCGCCATGCTGCCACCGTTCACCTACAACAACGCCGCCTCATCCACCATCTGCTTTCGTTTCCCATCTGAAACAAAAGTCCATACGTCATTCAAATGTATGTACATATATGTAAGTCTTCATTGGTAAATGAAATAGCTTGGCTATTTGAAATCTCGCTAGGTCACCTCGAGATAACCAGTATACTTGGTGGCTTATTAAATAGCTTAAACTAGTTTTACCATTGCGTTTACTGGGGCCTATTTTATGACGTCATTTGGCAAGTAATTTATAAAACTGTTTACTTTGTCGTTGTCGTAGCAACGGATGACAAGTTGAAGTTACATTCGTGGTTCTGACAAACGACTTCTCATTTAGAGGCTCTTTTGCTAAATTATTATGAGGTCGAATACTGGGAAATATTACGAAAATACATGCTCACCGAAGTAGCATGGCACATAAATGTTTTAGTATATCGCTTGCATTTGCTCTCCCAAATTAAGAAGATTATAAACAAAACCATCATAATTAATATTAAATACAACAAAATTTACGGTTATTTTATGTAGATTGAGCTTCATTATTGCATTTTTGTTTATAGCATTGCAATCAGTAATATATTTCGAATTAATATCATGCGCCAATAATCTGTTGTTGAATAAAGCTGGGAAACTTTAATTAAAATATTTTTTATTAATGCCTACAGCATTAATTTGAAAACGTCGTTAAGGCTTAGTGACGTGTAGTCATTAGGCGTA
Organism: Papilio polytes; assembly: GCF_000836215.1. NCBI lineage: Eukaryota > Metazoa > Arthropoda > Insecta > Lepidoptera > Papilionidae > Papilio > Papilio polytes. The sequence continues at coordinate 2,057,655 of NW_013524901.1, forward strand.
TTCGTGTATCTATGGTATTCATAAATAAGCCCCTTGTCTCGCCCACCATTTGTCATGCGAACGATATTCAGACAGCTGTGGAAGGGAGAGGGAGGTCCCCAATCTGCTAATAGCTACACGACGCATGCAATATCAATTACTGGACACGAATTTTAATAATACATAATGGCCTGTTTTCTTAATAACACCCGTTTCCTATTATTAATGTTATCCTAATTGGCGTATGTTATTGAACATAAATGATAGAATTTCAAGGACGCGTCACGTTTCGTTACCTGAGTGCGATGAAAGATATAATACAAATGTTAAACAAAAGAGAGCAGACTATGTTTCAGCCAGCTATGTTTAAAATACACAAATGTTACGAGTACGATTAGGATACACTGCACAAAATAATATGATAAATCACATGTCTCTTTAGACCATTAGAATATCGAGTGCTAGATTTCTTTCTACTAAATAAATGAGAGTATTTTCACCACCAACTATCAAATGTGGCCAGGAACCGTAATACGTATTACATTTAAATGGCATTTATAAATCTTGCACTTTGATATCTGAATCGCGTACAAATTACGTGGCCGCACGGATTGACCAGTTAACCAAGAGCTCCAGATAAAGTGCTACATTTAAAAAGCTCTACATTTATTCTCTACGTGTGCCATTACCGACCAGTGGCTGAGACCAATGAATTTGGTGGCGGGGAAATGTCCCCGATTCACGTACGGACAATACATAGAATGGGCTTCAGAGCACAATGGACGAGCTGAAATATTTCCAATAGAAATTCTCTGATAAAACCGAAAGATGAAGTTTTTTTCCTGTACATATTTTTTATTTTTTCTATATATTTTATGGTACTAAGCTAAGACCAAAATGACAGAATATGCGCAATTTTCAGCTATAAAATATTAAAGTTAGGTTCTCCAAATAACATAGTTACTTTCTTCTAACCTCAAAATATAAGTAAAGTTCTACTCTTCTCTCACTGTTGCTATCATAACAATGAGTGCATTCGAAATAATCGTCAGTAAATATGCATTGTCAAGTGTAGCGACGCCCTCGCAACACTCGACGCTACCAATTAAGGGGATGGGATCAAACAAAACTATTGCAGATAGAGTAGTGTCTGCGCGAGTAACAAGCCTTTCTCGTTTATTACACTCGCTTTGCCTTAAATGATAATTTAAGAGCGTGCGCACATCTTTGACTAAACTATCGCACAACTGTTGTGCGATTGTCGATTGTTTTGCAGCCAATTCAACTGTTTAGTTGCACAACTGAAAATCGAGTAGTTCGCACCTACCATAGGAATCAAAACGAGACTATACAGTTGTGCGATTTATGTAGCTTTAGGTGTGCTCACGCTCTAATCTTCATTTATTTTCAACGTGGGCTTTTTATTCATTTTGTAATACAACCGTATTTTAATTACTGCGTAAACGAATTATTTCATTATCATATCTGTCTGCAGTAAACATTCCTTCGCAAAAATTACATTGAATTTTCTCAAATCCATCCCCTTCAATGAGGCAAAACGGAATAAATGAATAAACAAGAGTAAAAAACCTCGATACTGCCATCGTAACTGAATGCATCAAAAGGGGATTGGGCAGGCTACGTTGGTACAGTCGCGTCCAACAACATGAATACAGATGCAAAAGATTTTTTAATCCCATCACGAATATATTTTGCATTCGACTGTATGTACAGGTACGAAGGAAAGTCTTGAAATAAATCACTGATTTTTCAGAAGTTTTTCAAAAAAATATTCATACGAATACATGGTTTATGTATGTTATGCACATAAGGATAAGGAACTGGACGCTTGTTATTAAGTAAATCTTTGATGTTAGGAACTCTGAGTAACAATTAACTTACTAAAAATTTATTGAAATGTATGAAAGAAGTACAATTTAGAATGGTTAGTCCTAAAACAGAATCCATGTAGTCTTTTAAAACGTTAATAAAATAATCGTCAGAAAATATTCTTACGATTGAAAATACCTCGAAAGGATTCTACTTAAAAGTTTCTGTCTGAGTCATCAAGGAAAGAAACCAATTAAATGCTTCTACATTATTCCTTCAATTTTTTTCACGCATCGCCTTTTTAAATTACATTTTAAATCGAGATGATTAAAATTAAACTTTATTACGTCACGTTAAGCTATATAATGGCTTAATCGATGGTATAGGGTAATTTGGTAAGCAATTTCCGTTAAAACAAGGCTCACGGACAGGTTGCGCCTGCGTTTACCTGCACGCGGGTTGAATCAGTTTTTATGATAGTTCTTGTACGAGGTACAAGACGATCTCGAAATGCTTTATTTGGTTTGTACATGTATTGAAGTCGATCGAGTTCCACTTAGTAACGGTTTAGAAAGCCGGTTACCTCGATGCTTAGATACTTAAAGTTGATGACTATTGACTTAAATAGACGTGAATTAATCTCGTTGAAACTAACACTTATAAATAAAAATAGACACGTTTAGATATTCGTAATGTTAAACTGTCGTTTACCAATTAGAGAACATCGTTATCAGATTTTCATCTGATCAATCTATACTGTTATAACAAAGCGTAAACACACACTTCTTTATTGCCTAAAATGTCAGCAATAACAGCATATTTTAGAATAGTTCTTTTTTTAATAAAATACCACACACTTACATCACGCTTTAGGCTCTATATTTTCACGCTATAAAACTTAGGGGGTAAAAATTTTGGATAAAAACCTAATGTGGGAAAGAGACCATAAGTTGCTGCCAACATCAAGGAAGCAAGATTGCCAAGGTTTGTCATGTCATGTCATTTTGACATTTGCAATTCACAATTTGACAAATGTAAACAATGAAATAAAATTTTCATAATTTCATGCGGATGGAACCGCGCAGGAACAGCTAACAATAAATTGTTTTGTTGAAAGGTACTTAAAAAACATCTGTACTTAGATAACCATAAAAAGCTATATTTATATCGAGTAAGCGATTCTACATCGCTAAAGCATCAATAGAAGTAAAAAACTAGCAAAAAATGCTATTTGAAAAGAACTGCAGCGAAGTACCCCAGTAATTATAAACCAGAGAGGGCGATAAGAAGAAAATCAACCGGAAGCACCCTTTTTATCTGCCCCAATGCTTCGAGTCGTGTACGTTCACAGATCACGTCTTCAAACAGCACTGAGTTTGAAATCGATAAGGGAACTTGCAATCTTATACAATTCTGATAGCTTCGCGTCTATCCGATTGTTATAAAAGTTACTAAACACGTAATTTAATGCACGTTTTATCATTTTGTTAGGAATTACTATGTAGTAAATCATACTTCATACTAATATAATAAATGTGAAAGTTTAGATGGATGGATGTTTGTTGCCTAAACTGCTGAACGGATCTCAATGAAATTTGGCATGTACATGTAGAGGATAGTGTGGAAGAACACATAGGCTACTTGGTTTTGTTTATTTAATACCACACGGACGGAGTCATGGGCGAAAGCTAGTTAAGTCATAAGTAAACTAGTACCATTCATAAAATCTTCTTTATTTGCTGTTAAACACACTTACTATTTACAAAAATTGGTAAAATTGCATTGGTGAAATAAAAACGTTGTTTGCTTGCTTCATATTTAGCACTCTCGTTCGCGCTTAAATCCTTGTTATTTTTTAAAATTCAAATTATGTCTATTGATTTCTTGGCGGCCAGTACAGTATTAAATATTCATCCACAATATTTTTGCAACTTAAAAAATTATAATAATAAAATCATAATGTTTAAGTAAATTAGTTTTTTTTATTATAAATATGCTTTTACTTGTAAATGAAATGAAAATATTATTTAATTATTGTCAGCGCCATCTATTATCAATTATTGCATAACCACTTAAAAAATCAACTTTATTTTTTTTAAATTTTGGTTGCAAAATTTGGTTCTGATCTAATTTATTCAATAACTCATGAGTCACAAATAAATAAATAGAAGTTAGTTTGTAACTAAAAATATCGCTATTTTTGTTACGTTAAAATTACTATTTATTATAGAAGGTTAACACAATGAAGGAGATAAGTGTATTGTTTCTATATTGTATACAAGATTAACACGTTATCCAATCCGGCACTTAAGCCTAATGCGAAGACGGACGCTGTTAACTGATATGTGATTAATGAAGCGAGCGGAAGTCGGAAGGTTGGGGTTGTTCCGATAAATAGAGGATTATCCCCGACTTTCGTTAGACAAAGCGTCTCAGCATTATCAATGTATCGGGTTTCTTGCCTGTCCATGTATCAAGTACTTAAAACAACCATAGAGGCGTAAAAATTAAAAGTATATAAATTAGATTAAAAAATTATATTAGACTTAAAACCTGCACGGACTTTAGTGATAATCTGGAGGCCGCTTTAGTTGAGCCTTCTTTGGCCAAGAAATGTTTTTTTTTCATTAACATGTTATGTAATTTTTTTTTTGTGATTTTTGGTCATAAACAGTATTTTATTATATTAATGACCCTCAATTGGGTAATAAATTAAAAGAACAATAATTTGTTATTCTATTTGTGTTGAATGTAGTAAAGTTATTTTTGATATGTGAAAACTATATCAGATATAAACAGTACGATAAAAATATCAGCACCAAAAATAGAAGAAGGCGACCTAAAATTTAAACTTTCAGTTAAAAGGCAAATACTAATTGCGAGGCAGCATTCGGCAGAACGCGGTGCAAAACTGGTGCAAAGAATTCTTTTTGAACCGGCGTCCACGAAACCGAATAAAATAAATTAAACGACATTCGTCCGGTGCGCTGTCGGTTGTAAAATCTGCTTAACTCCTGCAACTTGTCTGTTCATGAAATTCAATGTACTTGTGTGCATTTAAATAAAATCGTTCTATATATTATTGCTACATTTAGACATAAGTGTGTTTTAATTGTAATAGGTTAACCCTTAATTCGAAAGTGTCCAGTGTGACGGGCGACTAATTACAAAAAATCCAAAAGAAAAATTTTTTTTTGCTACAAAAACTTCGAATTATGGGTCAAATGCCAACGTCAAATTTTTACATTTGTTATTTCACGCCAATCTATTCAACTGGTAAATTTAATGCCCATAAAACTGAAGAAATACAGTATTATAGCAAAAGCTACGTAGCTGATAGACAAACAAATCAAAACTAGTAGTCTACTGTAACAATCCAAGGGACAATTTGTTAAGGCTTCATGAAAAAGGACGCAATTATTCACTAGTCGTTTCCATTTATTATTTCTCGTTCACTATTTAAAAAAAAACGAATGCATAATTTCTAAGTCTGATTTATAAAATGTCCAGCTTATTTGCCAGTCTTACAATTTGCAACTGGAATGGTAAGCAATAACGAATCATATACCGAATGAATTGGTTAAATTACAGCCATTTGTAAATCATTTTATTACTAATATCCTTCATGAGATGTAATGAAATATAATAACGAAGAGATAACTGAGAGTGAAAAAAACGTATTACGTTGAAATGACACTAATAAATCTCGGCTCCTCTGTCCGAGCCGGACAAATTACACGGCGCACGGACCATTTTATTAAGACCTCTGGATGTGTAAAAATGTTTTGTTAATATATTCTCTACGTGCTTGCAGCGAGAAGTGTGGGAGACCAATGTAACTGGCCGTTAGAAATTGCATTGATTCGCTAAAGGACAATACAAGGAATTTTATCACAAAAGGTGTTCATCGCGAATGGAAGACGAGAAAATTAATTTGAAGCTTACAAAAAATAAATATTCTACAAAGATCTCTTTAAATGTATACTGCCATGGGTGTCGCCGATAAAACTACTTCAAAATACCACGATAAATGGGGGG